>NW_026556554.1:0-34452 GCF_029017545.1 Prosopis cineraria
ATATATTGATGCTTACAATGCCAAGTCAAATGATGGACCAGAGTGCTATTGTCGGTTTGAATGTTCATTATCAAATTCTATGATAACATTTCATTAACAACACTGTAATACATACTGACATATTATATCTGATAATAATCACCTAATGAACTCGATTGCAAAATTGGTACGTAGGAATTATAGTACAAGCACGTCACATCTTTACCTCTAGTCTCAGTTTTTCGTAATCTCTATAATTATCTGCTATTATTCATGATTATAGAAAATGCAGATTGCAGTGTGAACACAATCACAACCCATGCGGTCCTCAAGGTTCTTGGAAGAAGCCTCAGCCTTGTCTCACATAAAATCGTCCCCTACTCTCACTCTCTCTCTCTCCATAACTAGTCTTTAATTAGATTAAGGATCGGCCGACATTAAAATGCTGCTGATTCCCACCGACCTTTCTTTGTGGCCCACATATGATGATTAGCTACTGATTATACCTTGCTTATGTATCCTGCGAGGTATCAGAGAAATCAATATACACATGTGTGTGTATAATATAAAAATAAAAGTGATAGGGAGCTGTATGGTTTATAAATCATGAATAATGTGGTTCGTCTAAACTCTCAAAACCCATATAAGGAAATAGATGGTCGAGATATATCATATTTGTGGACTCTTCTATTATATTCGTTCTATTCATTCCTTGTTATCTTTATGCCACTTGGTGAGAAGACTGCGTTGCACGCCAGAAAAGAAACTATGATTTATGAAGATTGCGTATTTTTTGGAGAGGGAATCAAAGTGCTAAAGGCTTTTCTCACTATTGAAAGTAGGAGAAATTCCGGGGAGGAAAAGATGGCATAAATCACAAAGGGCCCTCGTCGGGGAAGTTCTAGTTTATTTGACATGTGAGAGACGGCTATGATTAGAGACTGGTCCCATAAAATTATCCTTCAAGAATCTTTCCCCCATACATAATGGAGAGCCAGAGCTAAAACCACTTGCACAGGTACAAAGGGCAAGAATTTGTTCAAAACATAGAAACTAACATTCAAATTGGACTTATTCTTTTGGCTCTTGCCGTATATATATATAGTCTAATTTGTTTCTTTTAAAAAAAATTCTGCAGATTTTGAAGCTGTTTCTCTTATCAGTAACTTTACCGTGTTAAATTTCTATTACAGGATTCATTACTGAAACTGCTCTCTGTTTGTGTATACCACATTACGATGCGCTGGAATCATAATGCAATTGGTATTCAGCAAGAAAACTTGGAACGAAGGGGGTTCCGTACTAAATGAAACATAATGATACAGCTATTGCTCTATTATTCTGGTCTATCATTATGTTAATTATGAATACAAATGAGGGTGGATTTTTCAGTGGGAACCGTGACAATCTGTTTGCTCCCTTTTGTGGAAGACAAGTGCAGGTAGACGCTAGACAGGTGCAAGGATCAAAATTTGTGAGGCAGACACGCTTGCTAGTAGTTGCTATTTGTTGGCACTCACATCACATGGACTAATTAAGACTTTTTTTGGGCTTTTGGAGGAGGGTAGGGTTTAATCTCAACTCAATGACTACTTTCCATATATTACTGTGTGGAAGTAACTCTTTTGTTGAGTTTATCTAGGTTTAGGTTGGTGAGCTGTTAATTTAGTTACCCCATGATGCCCGTGAAGTATACACGCTGCGACGTCCTGAAAAGATGTTGTTGACCATTGTCAATTTTGCCAGGCCTATAGGACACACACTTGTTACTTGTACAGGCCTAAAGTTGTGGCGTAGCTTCTTCATTCCCACCGCAAAAGCAAAAGTTTAATTTGGGTCAAGAAGTTTGTGAAAAGAGGAAAGAAAGAGCCACTCGTCGTGTTCCTGGTTGTTGGGTCAGGGCCGTCGTGACTCTGAGGCAATGAACCCTTTTTTTTTTTTAATGTATTATGCACACAGATTAAATTAATGATTCAGTTTAAAAAAATTTCGTTTAAAAATGCATATATTTAGTGTCTACCTGTGTATCTCGAAGATGATTACCTTTGATAGGAGATAGGAGGTATAAGCAATAAAGATTAAGAAGCTTGTTAAATGAATGATCAAGACTATAGAAAATTTTAGGGTATTAGAATGAAATGCCCTTGATTTTCTATTATATTGTATTTGACTCTTTAATAGAAAAAAAAATACTTTAATGAAATTCCGGAACTATAATTAATTTGAAATAGAGGAATGATGTGTATATATCAATAAAGAGTATTTTTTTGATTGTAACAATTCTTACTGGAAGTTTTTAAGTATTATAATATTCACATTACCTGTATTCAGGCCATTTAAAAAAAACTATATGTATTTATTTAAGTGTGCTTTAGTATTTAATAAAAAGTATGCATGAAGAATACATCTTGAATATAAAAGTACCCCAATTTGGTGGTATTTATATTAACGTTTGGTCATCATCATTTCGTATGATCCTTGTCATTCATTACAAGGCTTCTGGGACCTCACGGATTTAAATCTATATTAAATGTTGTCTCTCTTCAAAAATTAAAGCATTTTTAATTTTCATCTCCAAAAAAATTATCATCATCATTAAGTTTTTTCATGTCTACCTTTATTTAATAGAATAAATTAATTATAAATAACTATGAAAATCCCATTTATTTCAAATATTCATTAAGGGCATTTTTAGGGGAAAAAATCATTAATTACTCTTATAAAACACTAAAATGTTTTATCTTTTTAAATATGATAGCTTTCAAGTTTCAAATGGGAATTTTACATCATTTTGTGGTTCATGAATCTTTGACATCCTAGCTGGGAGATCATACTTGTTATTTTAATTATATCCACACACCAAAATGTCATTTGCCATATCAATTTTTGAAATGTTATTTTGGATTATGCATATATAGAAGTTGATGAATGTGCACACTGACTGATCAAGCCTACTCAGGATCTTGATGTTAATATTTTATGCTTTACTTATCCTTGACTGTAGAAGGTTAGTGGATCTTCATAAATTGAATCTAACTCTACTTTTCCTTATGGATTATCCACATTCCTTTTATTTAAATAAAAAAAAACAGAAGAAAGAATCATATCAATTTACGCATGATTTATCAACATCTTATTCTTGCACGACATATATGCATCATTATCCAGAAGAGTGATTAATTTAATATAGCAAATCACATTAATAATCACAGGTTATTGTGATTACTCATTTAATCATTTAATTTGAATGTGTGTAATTAATTAGTAACAGTTTTCTCTCGAGCACTAATTCCCTTGAAGCGATATGGAAGATTGAGTTAGCAAGAAGAAGCTATATTGCCCATATCCCTTCATAAATACATCCAAACAATGAAAAAATTTTTAAATGAATCGAGTATACCACATCATTTATAATTTATTCAATTAGGATACTCCAAGTTATCTACATAAAATTTTATATGACATTATTTTAATTAATTTTATTTTTATAACAAAATATCTTTTTTCTCTCTATTGTTATTAATTTCAGAATTAATTTATATTTAATATTATTATAATATTATATTTAATTGAATAGATCATAAATGTTATGGTGTAACTGATAATTTTACTATGACTCCGTAATTTCTCAAAACAATGACTCTGTAATTTAACTATTTAAGACGAAACAAAAGCTCCCTTGGCCTGCTTTGCATCACAACGCTTCGATGAGTTGTCAACCGTCATTTCCGTTTATTTCGTCCTATTCATTCATGAATGGATGGATAAATTGCCAACACATGGAAACAACTAGAGATTAGGCCTCGCTTAATTATGATTTAATTGAATCTAATACAAGTTGCCGAAATAAGAAGAAACTTGTCAAGATAATTTCGCCCCTTGTCATCGTTTCATTTTGAGGCAAGTTTTAAAAAAATGATTCAATTCTACAGGATACTCCGAATTCATATAAGGGTTAAAGACCTGTGTGAGTGTGGGTGTGGGTGTGGTATACTTATATCTAATATGAATATGGAGGGTATTTTGCATCTCAACGATGCAAAGTTCCTGTGTTCGAATGCTCATATCAATTAAGGTTTCTTATTTCTTGAACTCGTGTGTGTGCGTGCGTGCGTGTGTTTTTTTTTTTTTTAAATAATTAATCTCAAACACTTGGCTATGTTTTTTCCTTGTGAATCTGAATCCAAATGTAATTTAAAAATGGTTAAAAAATTAAAAGAATGTAGTCCTCTTTCATAACATAAAAAACATTCAACATTATATTTTGAAAAAATTAATCATTTAGTCATTCTAATTTTGATTTAATTATAACTCAATTATTGAATTTTAATTTATTATAACTCGATCCTTATAGTTTTGATTTAGTCATAATTCAGTTATAAACTTTGACTTTTATAACTTAGTTTTTATAGTTTCGACTATTTAAAATATGAATTCTTATGTTACAAAAAATGAAATTATAATATTAAAATTATATTAACATTTAGGATTAATATTTTAAGTTAATAAACCCTTTTAATCTTTATAAAGAGTATAAAAATTAAAATTTTAGAATATTTTTAATCTTTATAATTTTTTTAAAATATAGAAACTAATATTTTAAATGGTTACAATTATAGAGACTAAATTATAATAGTCAAAGTTCAGGAATTAAGTTATAATCAAGTTAAAATTATAAAGACCTAGTTACAGTAATTTAAAATTCAAGAATAAAATTATAACTAAATCAAAACAGCAACAACTAATAATTAATTTTTTCTTATATTTTTATTAGATGATTTTAATTCTATAATGGCGGTAGAAATATAAGGGTAGAAGCAGTAACTCAATAAAAATTTATCTCACTCTATCATGTGTGACAGATTTGTCTGTTGATATTGATAATCACCATTTTGACTTGGATATAACATCGAGTTCATATATATGTTATTCTATTTTTTTACTAAATAGTATTAAGTTAGATTAGTTTGTTATCGTTCCCAACTACAAGCGTAATATATTATTCTATTTTTATATAACAGTGTATTAAATTTTTTTTTATTGGATTACAAGAGGTAGCATGTATGATTAAAATTTGTGGCGAAAAAAAAAACACACGTATGATTGAATTCAATTTTATGTCAAGTAGATGATCTGATGGCATTAGATTACAACATTATTAATATAAATAATTATAAAATAGGTCAGTTATGTCCTCATTGGTTAGGCTCATATAACTCGAGTTGATAAGCCCGGTTTTTTTATATAAAACATTATATTTAAGGCTTGGCTCATGTTATAAAAATTTATGGTTGGGCTTGAAAGCTTGTATTTTTAAAAATTTTTAAACACAAGATTAGTACATATACAAACATGATATATAAATTATAATTTTTAAAGTTTTAAATTTTGATTTTTTTAAATATAAAATAAAATACAACATAATACAAAGATTCTAAAATTCAATAATTCAAATTTAGATTATTGTCATCATGAATAAAGATTTAAAAAGAATGATTAAATTAAATAAAAATAAGTTTATTTCTCAAAAGAATATGAAATTTACATTATATAATTATACCACGAACTCGTGCTGTGAATTTTAGTGATTTCTGAAAATTGAATTATTTATTATTAAACAGAGCGAGTCTATCCAAGTCTTTTAGTTTTATGTCTTAGCCTAATATATCTGGCTCTGAAGATCTCAAGCCCAAAATTTATTTTGCTTCTTTACACCCAATTATTAACACACGGCTTAAAAAATATGACAAAAACATGCCACCTTACCATTTCTATTAGCGTATATTAAACATTTTCACAATTTAATCTAACATTTAAATCTTTTAAAATTGAAATATATATAAATTTTAATGAAATTTACCTTTTTAAGGAAAAATATATAATATTTTATATTTTATAAAAATAAAAAAAATATTCAAAATGATAAATTTTACTGAAATTCACATATTTAAATCCTTCGTTTAATCATTAAACTCGCTCATCTTGCGTGGAACACAAGTCATTCTCAGTCTCATGAGTTGAGCAGGTGATATGTTTAAGTTTGATTGGCCTTTGCTGGGTCCCGCAAGAGGTCGTGTCCCAGGCAAAGGGCAGCGGAGAAGGAAGCCACATCACGTTGCTCTTGTGCAAATCTGGAAGGAAAATTAATTCCTCACTCCTCCTCTTATCTTATTTATAAGAATAGAAAAGGATACAATTCAATCATATTTATAAAATATTTATTAATTTTTAATATTTTTCTTCACATTTTTATTTTTATTAAATATTTTAAATAAAAATATTAATAATAAAATTTAAAAATATTTATTAAAAGTAACTGTAAAAATCTGTTAAATTTTAAGAAAAAATTAAGAAAATTTAAATTTTTTATTTTAATAAAATATATTAAAAATGATTCATAAATAGTACTAGAAGAATTATATATCTTCAATTAATGCAAAAAAAAAATATTTAAGGAAAGTATACTACGTATTCATGACAATTGTTATGCTTTGTTCAGGATTAGCATCACATCATGACGAAACTCCATTGATTACATGTGGTATTTTGTCATAAATAGGACCTACATACTAGTGATTGAATTGACTTTTTTTATTATTTGTCCATCCTAAAATGCATGTAGAAAGTTGTCTCTTTTTTGCCTGTCAGAAAGCTCGCTCGCTCGCTCTCTCTCTCTAACTTAAAAACATATATTTGTATTATCTAAACTAAAGTTTACTTTAATGTGGATCAAATAATTATTTCCTCCATTTTTATATATAAAAAATATTTTAATTATCTTTTAATATAAAAAATTGTTAACATATATTTTAATATATAAACTATTATATTTTTATTAAATTAGAAAAAAAAATAAGTATTTTTATTAATTTACTTTAAAAAAAATTAATTTTTATTTATAATAATTAAAGGTAAAATTAAAGTGTTGCTGCGCCGATAACTAATTTTTATTAATTTATATAATTTAATTAAAAATATTTTATATATAGAGATGAGAGGAGCATATTAATTGCGACTTTGACTCTGGTTTCATTTTAAAAAAAAAATTAAAACCTCACACCAAATTAAGTAAATTATTTTATAAGGAAAAAATAAGTTTTTTTTTTATCTTCAGCGACTGTGATTTTTTACATGTTTGTTATTTTAGAATTTTATTGAAATATTAATATATTTTTAGCATAATTTTTTGTCATTCAATCTAGACAATTTAATAACTTTCTTAATATATGTGTCAATGTGTGTGGGTGAAAACCATTATAAAACATATTACTTAACAATTATACTGCTAAGTTACTTCTTATTTTCTAAAAATATTAATATTGAAAATATTATTATCTTATCCTCCAAGTGCTGTCTGAGCTTAATGTTAAGAAATTATTGACATGAAGACATGTAAGCACTAATATGAATTTTCTTTACACCTCATATTCTCCACATTTTCTTCATGTGAGAGGATCGTGTGAGGATTCTATCCTCTTTATTATCATCCTCTCCTTTTCCCTAATCCTTCATTGGATCAAAATTTTAACAATTGAGATTTAATATTTTTATAAAACTATTATTATAATTTTATTTAAAAATACATAAATAAATTTAATATATTAAAATTTAATCTCAACAGCTTGTAGTTGTAAATTATTATTAAAATATTTATAAAGTACTTCTTTTAGTAATTTTTTTATCATACTTTTGAATTATTCAGGGAAAACTTTTATAATTTTAATTTATTAATGTGTATTTGTTTGCCGTCAAACATTACTACAAGTGTACGAGTCGTCACAAGTATAGAATATTTTAAAGTTATTGTTCTCATGAGGATTTAGGCAAATGAGGGTTAAAATTTACTATTGAGCTTTAAGATAGGTTGAGCAAAATCAAGGATATATTTGTATGAAAGTAATGAAAATTAAATTAAACTTGTTTTAAAACAATTAAAACTTGTTGAAACTTTTGACTTTCAGAGGTGAGAATCTAGGATTATCTCTTCCTTTTGCATTTCATAAAACTTAAATTAATTCCTCTCAAATGAATTTTTAATAAAAATAAGTGTTAGTCTAAGATTTCAATTTACTTAAAAAAGCTTTTTCAAGTCAAAATCAAGTATATTTAAAAACACTAAAATTTCACAATCTTTTGAAAATAGTTAGTGAAAGCAAATTTTAAGCACCAATCTTAATATGACTATAAAGGGTTAATAAAATATTTCTATTTTACCAACAAAGCCATCCATTTATCTTTGTAAATTTTAAATTTAATATTATTTTATCCAAGTTCTACACCTAAATTAGTTGTCTCAAGCACAACTCAAGTGAACAAAACTACAAAACAATCTAAATGGTAATCAAGTACTTAAAAGCATTAAATATAAGATAAAATAAACATATATATATCATTAACTATTAAAAGAGAGGAATATTCAAGTTTTAATTTATATAAAGGTTTGAAATAATCTTAGAACAAGAGAATTAGCTATTCATGTTCAGAGAAGAGCCACAAATGTCAAAATATATAGCATCCATATCAAAACAAAGAGAGAAAGTGGAAAAGAAGAGGAAAAATTAAAGAAAATTCACTTAAATCTTTTCAAATCTTCAATCCTTGATCAAATCTCCTTTAAGAATCCCGAATCCTAGTAGAGCAAGCCTCAAAGAATTTCTAAAAATTGCAATCTTGTGTCTAGAGGCGTATTTATGGCTTATCTACCCTAATTTTTTCAATCTACAACTCAAAATGCACAATAAGATTTAGGTTGTGTGCCGCGGTATATTGTCAGTGCACTGCAACGCATGTGGCACAATGTGAAATTGTGCTGTAACGTATTCTTAATGCATCATAATGCTCTTACATCTTCAGGACTCTCGTCTCTATGCCACATGTTGCGGTGAAATATGCATGCGTCGTAGCACAAGACATAAAGCCTCTAATCTTTGCTTTTGACTCTAATTTTTTCTGCTGTTATGTTTCCATATACATCTTAAATCATCATTTGGCTATCTATCTTTAAAATTGCCTAAAATAAATCACCTGAAATAGTAAATACAGCTATGAGATCTTTTAAAGTTTAAAATCAAGGTAAGAGTCTTTACAAAATTCTCAATAAATTTTACTTTTTAGGCCAATTTAGAATAAAGTTCATTTTTTTATATTTAAATCCAAAATATTTACAATTGATCTAATTCATCAAAAAAAGTGTAGGAAAATACACTAAATTGACATTAATTTCAATAGGTTATCAACATTTTTATGTTAAAATTGTAGTAATAATTTTATAAAGAATCAAATCTCAATTGCTGAAATTTTAATTCAATAGTAATGATAGGAGAGGAGATAAAAGGATACGAAGAGAGTGCTCATCTCAACTACCTCTCACTTAATGCCTTAAATTGTTCCTCCAACAAGTAATCTCAGCCCTTGATTTCACTCAAATGGATTTTTTTGTGCAAATCGATTTCTTTTCCCCTTTCTCAACTATCAAACCCAACAAAGTTGGCCCAAAAAAATCAACACAAATTCTTTAGTCTTAAAAAACCGACAAAATAAAAAAATTATTTTATTAAAGAAATGATAATATAACTAGCTACATATAAAAGATATCAATTAATTTTGCCTCTAATCATTTTTGTGGAAGATACAAAACACAAGGGATCTAATATTCTTAAAAAATGATAAAATGATTGGACGGCGCAGCCCAACAAGAAGTAAGTTAATGACATCTGGGACCAACTTAAAAAATCAAGAGAAAGAAGATGCTACAAGAAGATGCTTGGTGGGTTTAAAGGGCATTTTGTTCTCTCTCTCTCTCTCTCTCTCTTTTTCTCTAGTGTGATTTTCCTTTCCCCTTGCAGAACCATGCTTTGTTTTAGGGTCCACAATTTGTTAGTGGTTTAGAGTTGCTTAGCACTTATCCTTTTCAATTTGCTAATTGTTCTAATCGATCTACTTATCCATCAACAATATTTGTTGATTTGAATGGAAGAGACTCAATATTCTTAAGATAACATTTCAAATTCTAACATTGTAAATAGGAAAAAGAAAAAACGTCACAAAAACTTCAAATCTTTGTGATTTATATTGCAACTCATTTCAAATCCAAATAATAGTCCAAAAATCAACCCACATAAACTGTTCAAAAATATTGACAAATGGCAACTCTCCAAAAAACAAAAAAACAAAAAAATAAAGCAGGAGCGTGTAAAATCTTAATTTATTTTTTATGCTTTGCAGAATCTTAATACTAGTTTTAAGCATGGGAAACCTATCACAGTGTCAAATATGCTATTTTAGACTCTCAGTTTCTAGCATTTAATGACAGTAAGTACATGCCTTACAACGCTGCAGAGAATATTTGGTTGGCCAGTTGGTAAGGATTAGTTTAAGACTTTTAAATACCATTGGCTGTATTCATTTTGGAAATCAGTGATAGAAGAAACCCTTAGTGACTCCATTCAGTGGTTGCTGTTACTACACAGCAAAAAGATTGAACTTTCTAAAAGCAAGGAGAGAACAAAAGAATGAAATCTGAACTTTGTCACCCATACACTGGGGTGAGAAGTGAGAGGCCTCAGAAAAAAGTTGAAACTCATCTTCCTCGCTGAAAGCGATGGCACAGTATATTGTGGTCCATTACTCCAGGTCAAATGCTCATGACTTCGTTTACACTTATCATTAATTCATGACGTTCTTGTCAAGCACATGCCTTCAGCAACTCACACAAGCACCTTTTCTTGTATGATAAGCTTCTTGCAATCCTCAACACTTGTAAACCCAGATCCTATGTCTGTTCACGAGTCCAATTTGTATCTGTTAATAAGGGGATGAGTCCGATGGTTTCATCCCCTTCAGAAAACTCAGCTCCACACTAACTGTAACTGTGAGCTTTGGTATTTCTCATTTCAAACCTTAGCTTTTTAAAATTCCTGATAATAATCAGGACGTACAAAGATGGATGAAAAGTTCAAAAAGAAAAAAGAAGAAAGAAAGAATGAGTTCTCCAAAATTCTTGGGTATTTTCTCAGTGGAGGAGTTCTATCAGTAAAATGCTTTGAGGGCTACGAAGCAGACTTCATCAATACGAAAGAGTCTTATTAATTCTTAAAGCAGCAGTTCTCTGCAAAGTGAAATGCCCGTCGAAATATAAGTATCAATGTGATGCATCTTTTAATCTCGATATAATACAAATGATTGTGCTTATAATAGAAACTGTAGACCCAACATGCAGAGATAACGATGTTGGAACAACCTGACTTTTTTTTTTTTTTTGATAGAAACATATTCCTATAAAGCTTTCATGATAATGAAGGATATAAAACAAATTTAGGATTTTGTCCATTTTTTTGACGCCTCCACCACCACTAGATATTGAGAAGTGAGATAGAGAAGGTTCTAGTACGTTTGATCTATTTAGACGAAGTAAGAGTGCATTAGCAATTTTTCCACTGCCCTCTGCATGTTACTCTCATGCTAAACCACTTCATTAATGTGTAATCTTCATAAGATTCTGGTGTACTGTAGATTCAATTTATGAAATATGGTTAAGCCAAGCTAATTGTAAACTAAACTATAAGTACATAAAAAATAGTTCTTCTTAGAACCCTAGCTTTACATACTTACATGTCTACTTATAATTAGCTTAATCCATTTACTAACTCTGTCAGTGAATTTGGTTTAGTCCTTCACTGCAACTTGGCATGCTGAAATTTTGGACAGTTCCTTGTGGAAAGGACACAATCAGATGAATGCTGGGAATGATTTAGTATGCTGCATTTGGGCAACGTGGGGTGTTCCACACCCTAGGTTGTGGATGGTAGGCTTGTACTGGTGTGCGCGTGCATGCGTGCGTATGTTCTTGTAATTTTATTTTAACACAAGTTCGGCTCCATTAATAATGACCTTATTATAATAATATCATGAATAAGCTTTGACTGGCTACCCCAAAGTGTCATACTGTAAGAAAGAAAACTTGAATGAATCTTAGAATGTTAATGGACTAGGTACAAGATATTTCTGAGATGTTAGGTCTGTGAGCATGACTTTGAGGTAGCTCAGATTTTCTTTGTTTATTTCTGTTAGCATTCCTAAGTGTAGTTAAACATACAGTTGCAGTTGGCAGTGGCACATACTGTTTCTACATTAAGTATTCATCTCCAATGTATAATTGAACATTATTCACATAAAACAGTGAAAATTTTCTACTTGTGGAGAAAGGAGATAGTCTTTCATGCATATGCCACACATACACATGCATAAAGTCATTAACTGTTGAGAATTTTTGTATCTAAAACGTATATTGATTTTCATCAAATCTGAGGACAAAAATCTGAGTAATTGCAAGGTATGGTTCATCTTATGATCCATTTTCTTCAGCATAATGATGGATTTTAAACTTTGTTAGTCATTTTTATATCTTTTTAGTCGGAACTTTTACCATGTAGTTCAGCTCACTGTAACACATTTTTTTTTACTGCAGAAAGACATGGAAAAAGATCTTGTTTTCTGGCAACTTCAACCGAATGTCAATAAGAAAAAAGGTAGTAAAGAACATTTTTACTTCATATTATGCGTTGATGACATAAACCTTTTCTTTATGTAACTTTTTACCATATTCGTTTCCCCTGTATTTCAGTTCACAACTCTGATTTTTACTGTAACACATTTTTTTCACTGTAGGAGAGCATTTTAAAAAAAAAAGATCTTGTTTTCTGGTCACTTCAACCGAATCTCATAATGAAAAAACTGATCAGAACATCTTTTACTTCAATATCATGCACTGAGGTCTGAAGTTTTGGTCAAGCATGCTTTCATAACTGATGGTAAGTTGGTGCTAACCCCACTAGAGATATATCAGATGAAGAAGCACGTGAACAATTCTGGAAAGTGCATACTGATGCAACATCATTCATATCACTTCCTTTAAGACCTTGATGTCTAATCTATGGAATCAAAACGTGAAATTCTTCAAAACATGCTCATTCTGCTGAAGCAACTTTCGCTAGTTGTTTCATCCAATGAACGCAATTGCTATCTTGCTTCATACTTGTCTTATTAAGTATATATGTGTTTTGGTGGTTTTGCACGACTAGAGAAGCATGCCCTTAAAAAATGCAATTTATCTAACTTTTAAATCAGATGGTGAGTTTTCAAGGTCCTTTGCCACAATTTCTCCAAATACAAATGCCTAAAATTAAAGGCAATGAAGGAATAAAGATGGAAAAATATGTGAGACTTACATAGTGAGAGGAGACATGATATTGATAACAAAAAAAAAAAAAGAACATTACAGCAAAATATAAGATGAAAAGCTAAACGGAGAAGTGCTGGGTATTACTATTTTGTTAGAAACTAACATTCTACCGCTTGCTGAATAACTACAATGCTTTCTGCTAAATGCATGGCACACCAAGGGCGCTATGTCAAATTTGTTGAAGGAAAATGCATCTAGTTTGGTTAGACCAAGTATTGAAGAATTCAGCATGCTTTTGGGTTAAATGAAGTTTGAATTTATTGAAGTCTTGTGAGAGATTGTGTTGTGTTGAAAGAGAGTGTGTGTGGATAGATTGTGCAAATAGGGGTGAGTAAAACTAAATCGAATCAAATTTTATCTATTTGATTCGGTTTATTTGATTTTTTGATTTGATTTAGTTTTTTTATTTTAAATATTTTAGTTCATCAGTTCGATTCGGTTAGTAAAATTTAAAATCGAATAGACCGAACCGACCGAATTATATATAATTTATTAATTTATAAATTATATTTAATTTATAAATTATTTTATTTTATTTTTATTTTTCATCACTCACGTGTTTGTTTTGTTATAATTATATATTTAACATGGCTATGACTGGATTATGATATTGTGACTGGATTATAAGACCATTATTTGATCATCGGTGTTTATTTGTGGTTGTTTATTTAATTATCCATACCTTTATAATATTTGAGCTTTATGTCATATGGGTGTAATTAAAATAGGTTTATATTGAAAAAAACGAATAGAAAAAAAAAGCCTAATTTTATAGTGTTGTTTGTTTTAATATTTAAAAAAATGGGCCTAATTTCAATAACCCAATATGAAACCAAAAAAATGAATTAAGAAACCGAATCGAATTATCAAATTTTGGTTCGGTCCTTGTTCTATTTGATTGGTTTGTTTGATTCAATTTAGTTTTCATTTTCAGTGTTATTCAATTGATCGATTCTGCATATTTTGGAACCGAACCGACCGATACTCACCCCTATGTGCAAACACATATGTGTGTGATAACTTCTCTTTTTATTAGTACAAAGTGATAGTTTTTCCATGGCTCCATGTTTCATTTTTTTAGAGTCATTAAATATAGTTTTTTCCATGTTTCTTCACTTTTGTTTTCTTACTAAATTGATGTGTGTTTGACCAAGTCTTTTTATAACTTTCTTCCTTTTAAAAAATCTTGATAGATATGGGCCAAAATTAACCTGTTTATCCCAAATAGTTGGGCTTAGAACAAAAATCAAATTTTAGCCCCAAAAAAGTGGTTGTTCGTGCATTAACTATATAGCCTATAGTTACTTATTTGATGGAATGAAATGACAAGTACATTTTCAAATTCACAATTAAGCAAGCCCGTGCAAGCTAAATCAATATTGATATGAATAAGTATTGAAATAATTGCGATAAAGAAAACCAGACATGAGATCCACTAATCAAGAATATATATGAGCACTGGCCATTGGATATATGGATGTTCGTCTTTTGCAGACAGCCTCAAGGAATCCAAGGTTTTTTAAACTTTTTTTTAGGAAAGAAAAAGAGAAGGAATAGAGAGGGGAATGAAAATTATTGAACTATTGGTACATATCTTGTCCAGATTCATTGCCATTTTTTTCAGTTTTTTTTTTTTAATTTATATCTATTTTCGCTTCATTTCCCAACCAAAGGCTGAACTTTTATTCAAATCAATCATCCAAAACAAGAAAATAGTATGAAAAAGATGTCAAAATGGAAGATGGAATATGACCTTCATGGTTCAAGTTCAGTTGTAATTTGGGGAGTTGATATATATATATATATATATATATGAATGATGCTGCTTAATTCATCCTTAGGGTAATATTAAAAGAGGATGATTGAACATTAATAATTAAGATAGATTAAGTATTTGAAATTCTAAAAAAAACTGTCAAAAATATTTACTTAGATTTAGATCAAATCTCCACTAATTCCAACACAAGATCCACCCCCACCACCCCCCAAGTGCAGGTCTCTAGGTGGAGAGAGGTGAGGACAAACAAGAGAGGTTTGATAAGGCTCACCGATCCCTTGTCTCTAACTCTCTATTTCTTCATATGGAGATGCCTGGAGGGTCCTGCTAAACTTTGTTTGTATATAGCCTGTTGTAACATTTTTCTCATGATGATTATGAATATTTGGAATCATGGCCAGACCAAAAGGCAGAATTGCCTGAGTGCTTCACATTTGTCTGATACCTCCTCCTTCCATCAGGTGACATTGGCATATGAGGAATCCTTTAAGAAGACAGTAGTACTTTGCCGAAACCCCACTACCATTAATGAACAAAGGCTGGTAATTTCTTGCAACTTGACACACAGTTGTTCTTGTACGTAATGAGGCCACCTCTTTCAGCACCAGCCTTAACATTTGCAGGCCAAATGGGCACCATTTGAAGCTCTAGCTAGATTCAGTATATCAGCTACCATTATTTGCTCCACCAGTAATTTCCCCACTTTGATAGAAGCATCCTGGGGGTGGGGGGAATTCTCAATGGGATGTGATATTAATGTACTTGTAAGGTAGTGGTAATATTAGTGGCACGCCTTTGTCTCCTATCTTCTATTGTAAATTGTACCTCCTACTTTCACCCTGTTTTGGATGATTTGTTATTTCATTTCAGAATCCATCACCTAATTCTAAGACCAAGTAGAATGATTACCACTCCGAAAGCACTCCAAAAATGTAGTTAAGTCATGAGTTTTATTTAAAAATAAAATAAATTTTCAATTTTACCTAAATTTAAATGAAAAATTCTTTATATTTGTAGTACGTTAATTGAAAAAACTTAATTAATTCTAATCAAATACTTCCTCTATCCCAAATTATAAAACAGTTTTAGACAAAATCTCACATACCAATAAACATCATTCCTTAATCTACCCAAAATATTATATTTTGGGACTGAAAAATTTCTTCAAAAGTATCCTATAATTTGAAACGGAGGAAGTAACTTATAATAAAAATTATCTATCTTTTTTTAAAAAATGCCTTATAATAAAGATCATAATTTCATAAGTCATCAAACATTTCAATTACATTAATGAAGACAGATGGTGAGACAAGTGAAGGGGAAGTAGTGACATACTAAATTGCAGTTGCGGCTAACACTTAGTACTTTGGATTTAACAATTTTATTTAACATTCCGCTCCAGCCCCAACGTTGCACAACTGCAGAAGCTTCGTCATACTTTTATTTACCAAAAACGATTGTTTTACACACTTTTTTTTCCATTCTTAATCTAATGAAATGTTCACTCTTGTTTTCAATGGATTATCGATTCTATCTCCAACTAACAAAGAATGAGGCCTAAAGTAGGAAGCTGGAAAGTGGAAGGAACTCATTCCATTTCTATGGCCCTCACCAATAATTCTACTTTCGCAGGCTTTAATCTTGATGCTTGCTGACCACAATAGGCCTCTCAAAAGCAATTCAACCCCACTCCTCCACCCACAATAAAGACAATAAGGAACATCAAAGCTATGATTCAAATCACCCGTTTAAGAAGTTGGGCTTAAAAAAACTAATTACCCACTCAAGAGCAAAAACCTAAACCTGGAATGTGATTTAAGAGTGAGAATTTCCAGCACCAACTTAAAGGGATTACCATTCTACCCTCGAGCAAAATAAACATGCTTAAAAAAAGGAGGAAAACGGTGATAACACGGAAGGCGGTATAAAGAAAACAGTCACATCTTACTTAAAACTTCAATATATGTAGTGGCCACAATGCCTGGAGGATACAGCCCAAAATGCAAAATAAAAAGAAATTAAGACAAGCACATTAACTATGACAAAATATACTGTCAACCTAATAATACTCCACATCCCAAACAGCTCTAAAACAAATGGCCTATGAGCATATTCAAGCTTAGCCAGGTTGGAAACAGCAACTCCAAAGGACGTCACCAAAACAGTATGGAATGGGAAGTTATGCCTTGCCTTTCCCAGCTTGGAGCGACTGAATCTTTTCTTGCAATTTTAGAATCTGAAAGATTACGGATAGAAAATGATACAATGAATCATCTGCTATCCCATCTAACTAATTTTTTTTTTTTTTTTACTGGGGAATACAATGTAAGGCATTCTGAGTTTAATTGCAGGGACCCAATCAACCACAATAATATATGGGTACACTTTATTTAGTTTAATTTTTTTTTTTTACACATGAAGGCATTCAAAATGGAAAAAAAAAATGATGCAGTATGGAGAAAACATTAAATATTTTTCAGCAAGAGGCCTATTTGCCGGGATTTATCTTTAAAAAGCCTATGCAAAGCCCTGCAACATGTACATGATAACGATAAGATAAGCTGTTAAGCGTGGACCTTAAAAAATACTGCAGTCAAATCCATCATTTTTTCAAAATTTTTGAAATTTCCAATACCATTATTCAGTTATTCTTCTAAAGAACAGCTTTGATATAACCAGACTGTAGTTGGGTAATTTTAAAACCAATTAATCCATCGTCCTTCAAAGCACAATTACACACTGATAAAATCACATTCAGCCTCAAGTCTAGATAAAACTAATTTTTATGTTTATCTTACCTACTTTTCCACAAGAATAACGACATAACATATATGTCATCATATTTTTGTTTCCAAAAAATAAGATTAGTATATATGTAACTTAATAGAGTTTCGAGATAATGGGTGATATGATAAGATAGATATTATAAATAAATATTATTTTTAATTTATTTTAGATTGTATTTAGCATTATATAGATTCTAGGAGATTTTATTTAGTTTTATTTAATTATCTAGTTATCTAAATTTTATTCATTATTTTAAATTGTATTTAGCATTATAAATATGCTTAACAACTTAGAAACCAATATATCATGAATAAAACAGACTTTTGAGACTTTTGGCACTTTGAAAATTCTCCTAAGCGTGGCTATTGAGAAAAGTGTAGAACGAGATTTTTGTTTTATATCATCTTGGTAGATTTATTTCTTCTATTTTCTCCTATCAGTTCTATGTTCTCTTATTAATATTATAAAATTAGATTCTGATTTCATATGTCAATAGAAATTTATATTCCTTATTTCTCTTTACTTATCTTCGAACCCTATCATTTGGCATTAGAGCCGTTCAATCCAAAGATGGTACTTACCTATTCCGCACACCCATCCCATGCTATTATCATCCATCTTCTAGAACACATTTTTTCAAGTATAATAGTGGAGATCCACAACCATGGATTTTAAAGGCGGAAAATTATTTCCAATATTATCACACTTCTGAAGACTTCAAAGTTGATATTGCATTGAGACATTTAGAGGGAGATGCTCATGATTTCTTCACTTCGATTAACATGGAACGTACAATCCCTTATTAGGAAGAATTAGTGGAGGTATTACTAGAAAATTATAAGCCCTTAGAATATTAGAACCCAAATGAGTTATTATGTAGCATCAATCAAATTGGTTCTATGCAGGAGTATCGTTTGGAATTTCCTAGGCACTCTACTCATGTGAAGAACTGGCCGGAACATTGCCTCTTAGGAGTCTTCATCAAAGGCCTCAAGGAGAAGCTCAAATCTAACGTTCGGATTCATAAACCTAAGACAGTTTACCAAGCTGTTAGTTTGGCCCTTGAATATGAGTTAAAAGCCCAAAACTCTTGTGGGCTCAAAACTACCCAGCAAAACCAAACTAATCATTTGTTTCCTTCAATCCCTTATCAAACAGCACATGACTTCAAAGAGACATCAGCATTGACTTCAAACTCCCTTTGGCCAAAAACTTCAACCTCGTTTCCTCACAAGCCAGCATCTAAAATGGCTTCCATGGAAGCCAAACAGCATCGACAAGAGATGACACTGTGTTTCAATTGTGGTGAGACTATCAAATCTGGGCATCACTACAAGGGATCTTTTTCGCTGTTGGAAATTACAAAGGAGGGTGAAGAAATTGTTCCTTCCCTTGAAGAGGACAAAACCATGGAGATGGAACCTAGTGGGGTTGAAATTTCCCTCAATGCTATTCTGGATAGCAACAACATATCTACAAAGAAGCTTCAAAATGCCAGGTCCTGAACTTGGTGGATAGTGGGTCTAACTGCAACTTTATCCTTGAAGTTCCCATGCAGCCTCTTGTTCAACCTTTTGGAATCCACATTGGAGATACTTCTATTTATCTATTACTCCCATCTCAACCTTCAGATTCACAAAAAAGCTATTGCCTATGTCTAGCTTTGAGGACAAGGCCAATTTTCAAGAGGGGAGTATTGATAGAGTACCAAGATAATGGTTAATCTGGAAAGATAGATATTATAAATAAATATTATTTTTAATTTATTTTAGATTGTATTTAGCATTATATAGATTCTAGGAGATTTTAGTCAGTTTTATTTAATTATCTAGTTATCTAGATTTTATTAATTATTTTAGATTGTATTTAGCATTATAAATATGCTTAGCAACTTAGACACAGGCGTATCATGAATAAAACAAACTTTTGAGATTTTTGGCCTCTTAGAGATTCTCCTAAGCATGGCTATTGAGAGAAATATAAAACGAGATTCTTGTTTTATATCATCTTGATAGATTTATTTCTTCTACTTTCTTCTATTAGTTCTATGCTCTCGTATTAATATTAGGAAGTTAGATTATGATTTCATATGTTAATAGAAATTTATGTTCCTTATTTCTCTTTACACATCTCGGAACCTATCATAACTCATTTCAACAAAAAAAAAAAAATTCTATTATACAGAGATTCTAGTTACTGACCACAATCAAAGATCAAATACATCAATATAGATCATAAGAACTGTGAAACCACAGCTAATAAATGGGCATAAAAGTGATATACAAACCGTTTCTTTCTTGCTATTTTGTTTCTCTTCCAGATCTTGAAGGGTAGCATCAAGACGCTTCCTAACATTCAAAAGGACCATTTCTAAATAAATATATGCGACAGTGATAACAACTGTAATATGACTTTAAGGTACTAAAACTAGCTCAACTATTACAAAATGACAGCAATGAAAGTCACAACATGCAGCAACCTAGAAACAAATAACTGTAAAAACGCATAAGGGGGAAGGAGCTTGTGAATGTTCACAGGTCTTTCAAGATTAACAATCATAGTGGAAGTTGTGAAGCAGCTAAGAATAATAAAAACCTTCACAAGCTAAGGTATAAAAGTAATAAAACAAGAGCTACTCAGGGCTGGTCCAAGTGATAAAGGCAAGGTGGGATGTGGAATGTAACTAGGGTTCAAATTTCCCAGTAAAACCAACAAGTAACAAGACGAGAAAGTTTTATTTCTACACTAGAAGCATAACCGTTGACTCATGATATGCATTACAAATCAGAAAGCATAGATCTAAATCATGAATGGTAAAATATGTTGAATTGTAAGATTTAATGACAAGTGAAAAGTAACATGAAATATAAGATATGGCATACATATATCCTTGTAATATGCCTTAATTACCCGAAATCATAAAAAAAGTTAAGAAAGCACTTAAACATAAGTCGTAGATAAGTCATTAGTCATATAATTTGTAAGTAATTGATCATTTAATTCTTGAAAGTATGGAAGCATGATGCAGAGGTGATATCACAAAAGAAAGGGAAGTTCAAGACACAGCTGATTGGGATACAACACTATGTGAATTCACATGATTAAGTACCCATACTGACCCACAGCACACTATGAAACAAGGTCATATTTATCCTATGATAGTCTATACGAAGCTACATGACAAAGGCTTCAGGAGATATGACACATCAAATCCAATAAAAGTTCTAGTATACAAGACTACAAGTTTTACAGGAAGAGAGATTGGTGGAGTAAAACTTATTCAATAATTAGTAGGGGCAGCCAATCAAATAATACTGTATTTCATATTGTAAAGAAACTTAGTATTATTAGGTTGCCTAAGATCTATATGGAAAACCAAGTCCAAGATCATTAATCACGACGTGTACAGAACCAGTCCTTGGATTCAGAAGAATTCAAGATATTGGCGAAATGTCAATGAGTGAGGCTCTTTAAATAGCGGATATCTAGGTAATTTTCAGCAGAGCATTGAAGCAGCTCACTTCTGAACATCTTCTGACAGCTGAATCTGCTTTCCCTCCTCATTCAAACCACATTTCTGAAGCCCAGAATTCTAGCAAGGGGAGTAGTTCTACCCACATCAATCCCCTTTTCATTATTTCCCACGCATATAATCCTATAAAATCAATCGAACGTCTGGGCAGCATAATCAACCAAAATGCTAACACTAGGTTTTACCAGGAAAATAAAAGGTGAGCAGCCATTTGCCTCATGAATAACTTGTCCATATTTCGTAGTGTTACTTTTCTTTATCTCAAAAATAAATAACAATAAAACCAACCCCACACAGAAGCAGAGATAGCTGCGTGCAACATCATAAAATTCAACTCAACAATCTAGCCAACCCGTGATTACTTAAACAGATAAGAAGTTTATCAGAATCACAGCTCTAACCACCACTTACTAGAAAAATAAAACCGCACTTACAATTCAGCAGAGATATATTCGATTCTCTTGCGCACGTTTGCATTAGCCTCAGCCAGGTCCTGTTTAACAAGTACTGGGCCAATCAACTTGTAGACATTAGCGCCTTCTGTCAACAAATCCAATTCCTGCCCGAACAGAACAGGTTACTCATGAAAACGCAACAAACAAGAAGATTCCAACACAAAAGAATGAAATAGCAATCAAAAAGAAAGTAATAGAAAGAGGAACCTATACCTTAAGGACAAGCTCATTCTCCCCGAGCTGGATAGTATATTTCTTTCTCAATTGGTGATTCTTCGCAATATCTGATCGAATAAACAAATTATAACGAGAGATAACCCGAAAAAATGAAAAACAAAAATTGCAAGAAATGGTGGGAAGAATTATGAAAGCTTGCCCTTTTGAAGCTTGCTGAGATCGTTAGCTTTGTTCTCCAGGTCGCGTTGAGCGTCCCGAAAGGCGGCGGACGAAGCCATCGAATCGGCTCGCTGTTGTTTCCGTCCGACGTCCCTCTTCGTTCCAGATTTACTCTAATTAAGTCCAAGCCCAATATCGGAGACCGGCCCAGTAATTCAAGCATCTAAGTTCAAGCCCAGAATCAGAGTCTAGCCTAAAAAGTTCGAACACCACGGATCGCACGATATGGGGTTCCTCGGATCAATCGTAATTGGGAGTTGACCCCATGTCGCTTAAATTTGTCACACTCGCTCATGTTAATTAATTATTGAATTATTGATTGATTATTTTACAGATAAGAAATTTTCACGTTTAAATTAATATGCCTTAAACAGTTTATTAGCTTAAAACGACTGTATTTATATGTGTGTGATCATTTTTTTTTTTTTGGGTAAGGGTGTGTGTGATATCATTTAAATTGTAAGAGAAAATGGGAGAATGGGAGGTGTTAAAACCTATTATCAACATATCCATACAATTTTATGAACAGATTTGAATGCTACTCGTGAAGATGCAAAATAATTTATTTTGTATTAATCTAGAAAGAGTTATACACAAGTATTTATATAAAATACAATATGAGTAAACAATAATACTTAAACCAAAACTACAGACCATAAGGTAAACAACATCCTACATGTTATATCAGATAGTCTCAATACTCTTCCTTAAGTTAGACATATGCAAATCAGAAGTTCTTAACATTCTAAGGAATCTATCATGAGATGTTTTTCCTAAAGCTTTGATTAGCACATCTGCTTCTTGATTTGCAAACCTAACATTATGTAGGCAAATCAACTTTTCTTGCAATTTTTCCTTAATAAAATGACAATAAATTTTTATTTGTTTAGTGCTTTCATGAAACACAGGAATATGTGCTATATATATTGGTGCTCTACTATCACACCACACTCATATTGTATTGGTGTTAGATTGTGCTGTCCCAAGTCCTTCATCAACCCCAAAACCCAAATAATCTCAAAAACAACAGCATTAAGGTCTCTATATTTTACTTCAATTGATGACTTAGTATCTTGTTTCTTTGTTTTCCAACAGATAAAGAAGTCCTTCATCTTTAACAAATAACCAAATGCTAATCTTCTTATGGAGCCCAATCTAAATTGCAAAAACACCTTAATTCTAATTGGTTATAGAACTTGGAAGGATTCCTAAGCTTAGATTGTACTTCAACTATTTCAACGCATTTTTTGCTACAATCATATGTGTTTTTGTTGGGGCTTGCATAAATTGACTCAAGTTTTGCACAAAAAAAGAAATATCAGGATTGGTCATTGTTAAATTAATTAGCTTACTATTAAGTCTCCAACATTCACTTGGATCATTAAGCAATTCCTCCTTCTCATTTCTTCCTTTCTCATATGCTGTAAGTCTCAAATTTTGTGCCATAGACTATGCTAATGGCCACTCATACCTATTCCAAATAGCAAGTCCATCACATATTTTCTTTGGTTCATGATTATACCTGTTTTATCTTGCTATTTCAATTCCCAAAAAGCAACAAACCAAAGTCTTTTATTTTGAATTTAATATGCAAGAAATTCGTACTCAGCTTAATTCCATTTTCTGAGCATCCAGTAATTAACAAGTCATCCACATATACAAATATCAACACAACTCTATCATCAGAATGTTTAACAAATAGAGAATAATAATTCATGCTCTAGTTAAAACATCTTGCCTTTTAAAGCTTGAGCCAATTTATAATTCCATTTGTGAAAGCTTGTTTTAAATCATATAAAAATTTATTAAATTGACAACTTTATTCTTCCCCTTACTGGCAAGACCTTGAGGAATAGTAATATTGACTTCCTCATTCAAGTTACCTTGTAAGAATGCATTGTAAATATCCATTTGATGTAAGGTCTAGTTGTGTTAAGCAGTTAAAGATAGAATAATCCTAACTTTCACCATTTTAACAACTGAGGAAAAGGTTTCTTGTTAATCTATCTCTGTCCTTTGACTGTATCTCTTACCTACCAGCCTAGCTATATATCTCTCAATGCTATTATCAGCTTCATGTTTTACTTTATACCCTATTTACAACCTATGGGCTTCTTTCCCTTAAGTAGCTCTATTATTTTTCTAGTTTTATTATCCTCTAGGCTTTTAATTCAGAATTTATAACATCTACCCATTTTTTATCCTTTATTGCTTCTTCATAGCTCCTAGGTTCAAGATTAGTATTAATATT
The DNA here is from genome assembly GCF_029017545.1 of Prosopis cineraria. NCBI lineage: Eukaryota > Viridiplantae > Streptophyta > Magnoliopsida > Fabales > Fabaceae > Prosopis > Prosopis cineraria. The sequence continues at coordinate 24,418 of NW_026556554.1, forward strand.
GTTAGACATAATGACTTGTGACATTATGTGTTAGTTTAAGTTTTGATGATAATAAATATATATGAATTAAATATATTTGTGCCTAATTATTTTCATAGATATATTATGACTATGGAACAAGTGTTTTAAAGTGTTTTTACTTATGTTGTTTCATATTACACAAAATTTGAAAAAATAATTTGTACGCAATAAAGTTATTTTATACTATCATATTTTTATTTATTTTAAATTAATTTTATATCCAAGAGTGTTCATAGTATCATCTTTCATAACTTGGATATATACATATTGACATTTGAACTAACTATTTTATTCATGATATATCATTTAAGGTTATCCAAAGTGAAGATGAGAGTAAGCATGAAGAGGAATAAAGTTTAAGTCATCATTTGCATGCTACACTCATGATTGAAAAACATAAAGATAAAGAGAAGGATAATCCAAGAAAAGCTTAAGAAGAATGAAGACATTCATACAAACTTAAATATACTTTGAAAGCCTTGGACTTGATGGGTATAATATCATTAGCTAGAAATATTTATTTTAAACTCATTGATTTATATATGAAGTATTGGTTCAAGAAATCTTAAATCTAAATATGCATTTTGGCTCTTAAGAGAAAGTGTGATATAATTATTTATAATCATAGTTTTCATCTTTGATCAAATATGTTTCACAAAAGTTGAAATGTTTTGATTACTAACTCCATAAAGTTTTCAAAGTTATTCTATTTACTCAAAATGGAGTTAAGTTAAAAAATTCATGAACACTTGAAGTGTAAGTTTTGAAATGTGAATTGTGCAAAAAATCTATTTTGACCTTTAGTCATGTTTTGTGTCATATCTCTCACTACAAAGATCATTTTAATGTAAAACATATCTCATTTAAAAATACACTCCAGCAACTTTTCAATGATAGTTTATTTATTCAAAATGGAGTTCTATTGAGAAAGATATGAACTTTAAAAATTGAGTATTGAGATATTAATTTCGCACAGATTTTAGTCTTGACCTTCGTCTACTCATTTGATCATATCTCAAAATATATGTAAAATCTGAGTGTGAATTATTTCATTGATAATAGACTTCAAAAAATTTTCAAAAATATATTATTTATCAAATTTGGAATTGTATTGAGTGAGTTAGGACATTATGAAATTTTACACAATAAAGCTGCAAAATCAAGCACGAGAGCAGCAATCAACCACGCCTGATTTAGCACCAGTGCAAAAACTCACGTGAAATCACTTCTCAACCACACGTGAAAATGCATCTAGAAGCTTATTTTCACACTGAGTAGCTTTTGAATGCTTAATCACGCGTGAAACAACCTATATACGAGCAAGAAATGACTTTCAGAAGCCTTATTTTCATTGAATAAGTTCTATACGCCAAATCACACGTGAAGCACTTTCAAAACTCATGTGATATGTCATTTTTGTTTGAGAAACCTCCAAAACACATGTGATTTAGCATTGCTTACTCACAAAATTTAGCACTAACAGCTATTTCACTATGTAACGTCTCTAAATGGTTATTTAATATCTCTAACACATATTTCACTCCATAAGTTATAAATTTAACACTCTAAACTCATCTTGACATATGATTAACCTCATAAATTATTGAATTATGAAATTCATGATCATAGTACTCTTGTTATACAAAAATCATTGTTCTTGAGTCAAGATCATCTATATCTTTATCATTTAAATATTAGAGCTTCATTATACTCATTATTGATCTTAGATATAGTTTCAATTAGGTGATCACACAGTCAAAACCTTTGTAAAGGTGAGGGAGAGATTTTTCTTGTAATCAGGAGAGGTTGTTTTTTAAAGAAAAGAAGCTCACTAGTGAAGTGAGTTATTATAAAGGCTCACAAGTGCCTAAATCAAACTTGTGAATGTACTAAGGTGATAAGCACTCACTCAAGCTTGTGTTATAATGAAAAAATCTCAAGTAGTTAATTGAAGACTAGATGTAAGCTCAAGAGAAGGAACTAAACTAGGATAAATTATTGTTTAGAATCTCTCTTTCCTTAATTCTTTACATCTTTAGCAACATTAACTTATATTATGTTTTAGTATTCAAAATATAATTTGATATATTTACTTGCTCTTACATGAACTTGCACTTGAAAATTGATTTTAAATATTTATATACATATTGAGTTTGTGAAAATAACTTTGACATTCTTACACACATAGTTTAAAACTGAATTTTGCCAAAACCTTCCTTTAAACATAATTTTGCTGAAAAGTTTTAAAAGAACCAAAATTTTCTCAAATATCCAATTGATCTCCTCTTGAGTGTTTTGCCATATCCAACAAATATAAGAGAGAAACCATTTAGAGAATAGAAAATATACTCATAAAAAATTTGAGATTGCATAAGATATTTAATATTAGAAGTATCATAAGCAAAGTAGACATAATGCTTAGCCCATATAGGTAGTCTTTTATCCTGAATAGGCCTGGTGCTACTCTATTCAAGATGTTCAGTTTCATTTATCCCACTATTTTCTATAAGCCACAGGTCCTAGGATTGTAACTTAGCTCTAATACCATGTTAAAACCTATGAATCAATAGATCCATACAAACATATTTGAATGCTACACATGAAGATGCTAAATAATACATTTTGCATTAATTCAGAAAGAGTTATACACAGGTATTTATATAAAATACAACTCAAGTAAACGATAATACCTAAAACTACAAACCATAAGGTGATTGACATCCTACAAATTACATCAGTTATTCTCAATAGGAGCAATTGCAGCAGGAATCATGTTGTTGTTTGTGAGGTTTATTTTATTCTTTCTATAGGATATATTATCCATTGTGATTTGATTTTGGTCAAATTTTGTCCTATTACCACGATGACTTTGTTCTGCAGCATGTCCCATTCTCTTGAAAAACTTACATGCTCACTCTTGTTCTTATTCTTTCAAAGGTCACAACTCTTAGTTGTACCTTGCGGTGAATCTAGGTAGTATTTAAATTGGTAAATTTAAATTTAAAATTTAAAATATTGTATTTAAAAAATTTTGTTTAGACAGTGTAAAAAATTTTCAAAATAAAAAAAAAGATGATCTAGGATTTCAAACAAAAATATAAAATTAGAAATGACAAGATAGATGATATGGGATTTCAAACAAAAATATAAAATTAAAAATAACAAGCTTAGATGATATGGGATTTCAAACAAAAATAAAAAATTAGAAATAAAATAAAATAAAAATAAGCTTAGATGACAAGCTTATTTTTATTTTTCTACTAATGAAAGATGATAACATTAAATGAAATAAAAAATGAGAGCAACATAAGCATTAAATTTTTTTTTAAAAAATGTGATTATGTGAAGAAAGTAAGGGGTTGGTGAAGTAGTCCAAATTTCAAGAGAATATGATATGATGGTGTGTTTGAATTGATGACAATTTAGATTTCAATTTGAATTTTGATTAAATTCTTCATTTAGGTATCCAAAAATTTATAAATTTAAATTTAATTCAAATTCAAATCCATTTCTTATTACATTTTATTTGTAATTTCAATTTTTTTATATCCTAGTTATTTAAAAACCGGTGCCCCTATGACCCTAGTATATTTTCTTATATCTCATCAATTGAAAATTATAGGTAAAACTCATTGTTTTCAATTTTTTATTTTCATCTCAAATCTTGAGATTTGAAGTATGTGATTTTAAATTTAAAATTAAAATTCAAGACTACCAATCCAAATGCTATCTAAAAAAATTTAAAATTATTGCACATAAACATCCCCTTATTGGTAATAATCTTAGTTGAGATAAGTTAGATATTAAATATGAGCACTCTATGATGTGGATTTGAATTTTTATTCATCACAAACTAATCTTTTCTATTAGATTTAATCTCTATTGGCCCCTTTAAATTACTTTTTTAATGTTTAAGGGTTTATAGAAGGAAGTCATACATAACACATTAAATTCATTTATATGGGTATGAAATGATCCATGTTTGCTTTCCGATCTCATGATTCAACCAGAGGAGGCCGTTTGATTTGATTATTTGCAATCACTTTTTAGGCAAATATCCGCAGTTCTTCACGATCAAGGAATTCTTTTCAAGTTTATTTTTTTCATAATTTTTAAAGTGTTGTTTGTGAAAGAATTTAGAGGGATGCCCGAGCAGTGTAAAAATTGGTAATATAAAGTTAGGACTTATTTGGTTTTCCTTGGACAAGTATTTTAAATTTACATGTTTTCAAAACTTTTTTACTTTATTGTTTTTAAAATCAAAAATAGAAACAATTTAAAAGTTAAAACTACTTTGTTTTCTTTTTTATTTTTAAAGTCTACTGCATTTGATTATTGTAAATTATTTTCAATCATAATCAATCACTATTACAGACCATCATTCTTAACTACCAGTGACCAATACTATTAGCAATCTTTTAACTCTAAAATTTTTTTTTTGAATTAATATGATCAAACATATGTTATTTTTATTTTGTTTCAAAAAAATTAAAAATGTTTTATAAAATAGTTTTTAGGAACAAAAATGAGAGAAAAAAAACAGAGAAGTGCTTAATAGCCATTTTCTTCAAATTATTTCGTATCACATTTATCCTTCTCAAGTTTCCAATTCTTTCTTAACAGAAAATTTTTCCTGTAAAAAAAATAAAATAAAGCACATTTCATTATTTGGTGCCACCGCATCAACCGGTTTTACTTACGTGATGTCCATTTTTTTTTTCATTTTAAATATTTTTTTAAAAATATCCACTGGCGGAGGGTTGTTTGTTTGCATGTTGATCCAAGCGTGCTTTCCTATATTATTTATAATATTTCATATTGATTTGGTTTTTTTATTGAATAAAAGGTTTAATTCATTCTCTTATACTTATCTTTAAAAAAGTGATGTTAACTTATTTTTGAAAAAAATATAATTTAAATCCCTACACTTTACTCAAATTTTATTATATGTTTCTATATTTTTGTATGTTTTAAACCCTTATACTTTTATTTTTTAATATTTTAAATCTTTTCACGAGTGGTATTATAGAGATTTAAAACACTAAAAAATAAAAATATAAAATTTTAGACTATTGAAAAAAGTACAAAAAATTATAACAAAACTCAAGTGTAGGGATATAGAATTATTGTTATAAAATTAACAATTAGAAAATAAAGATATTAAGAGAAGAAATAAAGACAAGAGAATGAGAGAATTTCTTATGGATTATTGTATCCTTTAAGACAAATTACATACCTTATTTATAGGCATGGTCTTACACATCAAAAGTTACACAAATGATAAAAGTAAATAAAGGGTAATCAACTCTCATGATGGTGGGAGTTTCATGGGAGAGCAATCAACTCTCATAATGGTGGGAGTTTTATGGGAGAAGATGAAGATAAAGAGGTGATGAAGATGGACATCCACTATCCTTATAATATTCATAACACTCCCCCTTAGATGTCTATTATATAAGAATGTGCCTCATTAAAAACTTCAACTAGGAAAAACCCTATGGGAAAAAACCTAACAGATGAAAAAAGTACATCATTCATTGATACACTATTCAATGTTACCTTATTAAAAACCTTGCTAGGAAAACCCAATGGGAAAAAACCTTAAACAAGGGAAAAAGAGTATAGCGCGTATTAACTCCCCCTCTTGACAGCATCAATTGATATCTCTGAGTCTGTCAAGTCTAATATCATGAACAAGTTTTTCAAATATTTTAGCAGGAAGTGACTTAGTGAACATATCAGCTAGATTTTCTTTAGAACAAATTTGCTAGATATTAATTTCACCATTCTTTTGAAGATCGTGAGTGAAAAAATTTATGGTGAAATATGTTTCGTTCTATCTCCTTTAATATATCCTTCTTTCAATTGGGCAATACAAGCACTATTATCTTCATGTGTGATCATTGGAATCATTTTATTAAAAGACAGACCACAAGTAGCTTGTATATGATGGATTAATGATTTAACCACACACATTCTTGACTTGTTTCAAGTACAGCTAGAATTTCTGCATGATTAGAGATGATTTGGCTGATATTGTCTGTTTCATAGATCGCCATAAAATGGCTGTACCACCACATATGAACAAGTAACATGTTTGTGATCTACCAACATAAGGATCAGACAAAAATCCAGCATTTGCATAACTAATAAGGTCAACATTAAATACTTTGAAATCAAAATAATCTCATATCCATAGTACCCTTAGGATAATGAAAAATGTGCTTAACACCATTCCAATGCCTTCGTGTTGGTGAAGAACTGTATCTCACTAATAAGTTAACAGCAAATGAGATATCAAGTCGCATGTGATTAGCAAGATACATTAGTCCTCCAATTGCACTAAGATATGGTACTTCTGGACCAAGTAGTTTTCATCACCTTTTCGAAGTCTAAAAAGGATCTTTATCTACCTTCAATGATCTTACAACCATTGAGGTACATAGCGGATGTGATCTATCTATATAAAAGCGTTTTAAGACCTTTCTTGTATAAGTTTCTTGATATAGAAAAATTTCATTATTCATATATTTCATTTGCAATTCGAGGAAAAATTTTGTTCTTCCCAAATCTTTCATTTCAAATTCTTTCTTTAAGCAATTTATAGCTTTTAAAAGCTCTTCAGGTATTCTAATGATATTTATGTCATCAACATAAACAACAAGTATAGCAAACTCTTTTCCAGATCTTTTCATAAAAATACAAGAACAAATTGAATCATTTTTATAACCTTCTTTCAACAGATATTCACTAAGTCGATTATATTACATACGCCCTGATTGTTTCAATCCATATAAGGATTTATTTAACTTGATTGAATAATTTTCTCAAGAATTTGAATTGTATACTTCTGGCAATTTGAATCCTTCAGGGAGTTTCATGCAAATGTCACAATCAAGTGAACCATACAAATAAGCTGTAACAACATCCATTAGATGCAAATCGAGTCCTTCACTTGTTGCTAGGCTAATTAAATATTGAAAAGTAGTTGCATCTGTGAACACCGTATTTTGTCCAGACATTTTTTATTTTAATAATAAAATCAAAAATATAAAAAAATAATAATACAAAAATGAAATTTAATCCCTTTTTAAGATTATATTTTCAAAAAATAATAATAATGATAATTTAACAAAATCAAAAAAAGAAAGGTTAAATCTTGAAAAAAGAAAATCTCTCCCAAATTATCCCAATCATTCAAGAATATTAGGAGTCTACTTTTGAGAGTTAACTTTTCTCTCCTCAAACCTGCACACACACACACACGAGAGCAGAAGGAAAAAAGCACAGCAAAGAAATGCAGAAACAGCAAAGAAACACAGGCACAGAGACACAGAAACAAAAACAAGCACACACTTTCGGCCATGCAGTAGGAAAAAGGATAGAAACAGCAGAACACACAAACACATGAGCCACAGACGCCGAAAGAACCAGAGGCAACAGACACAAAACGCAGAAGAAGCAAAACAAAGCAGAAAGAACAGTAAGCAACCGAAACATGTATGCTTATGCTTTCGACTAGCAGGAAAAAGAAACAGAACCAGGGACGAACGCATGCATGAAGGAAACAGCACAGCAGAGAAAGCAGATGGGATGACATAGAAAATAGAGACAGAAATACAGAAGAAGCAGAGCAGGAGAGTAATGATTCACGTTGTCTATTCTCTATATAAGGAGAAGACGGGGACAGCGAAGGAGAGGGGGAGAAGGTAAAAAAAACAGAGAAAGAGGGACCGAAGGACGTGAAGCAGAGAGCTAAGACGAGAAGGAGAGAGAGCTGAGATGAAAACGAAGAAGGAGGAGTCTGGAGAGGAAGAGAATACGATGACAGGGAAGAGAGAACTCAGACAGAGGAGAGAGAGGAACGAAAGACGTGAAGCGGAGGCTTAGACGGAGGAGAGGGTGAAAACAGAGGCAAGAGAGGAGGTGACGGAGGAGCTTTTCTTTCTAGAAAAGCTGAGAAGGAGAAGAGGGAGACCAAAAGCTGAACGAAGGAAAACAGAGCAAGAGGAGGAAAGAGCACGAGAAACTGAGAAAAGAGAGAGTCCGAGAAAGGTAAAAGCAAGAGATCGAGAGAGGCGAGTCTTTTTCTAGAAAAATGGGGACTAAGTAAGTCGAGAAGGGACGTGAAAACTGAACAAAAAATAGAGACTGAGTAAGCCGGGAGATTTGAGGAAACTGAACGTGAGGAAAGAGGAAATCGAGACAGAGAGAAACCGAAATCAGAGAGGAGAAAGGAGAAAAGGACTTGCGTTTTTTTTTGAGAGCGAAGGAAGAAGACGTGCAGCTCAGGTTCTTTAATCTGCTTATTTCTAAATTTGGATATTTTATATTTGATTTCAGTTGTCGTTGCCAAACAAATTTTAAAACTTCGATCAGTGCTGGGTCCCTAAAAAATTTCTGAACAAAAGGTTGACATATGCCTCTTTGAGCGTTTAGATGCTTGCAATTTATTAGAATTTTTGTTGGGTATAGAATTTGGCTTTCTTTTTGAAGGTATTCTTGCTGTGAGTATTGCAAATATTTGACATATGTTCATGTATGGCTTGAAGGATGCAAGAGTGTGAAGAAGAATGATAAGAAAATTATAAATAAAATTTTTGCTTGCTATCATAACTAGCGTGATTTGATTTAAGCATAATCTCATTATAATTTCATCTCAGATAATCAAAATTAGTGGGATTATTAGACATGTTTTTTTTTAATATGTTTTTAGCCTAAAAGGATATGTGGATATGTGGCGGATTGGCGTTGATCATTATATTGATAGAGGCCCTTTATCTATTTGTAATGTCTCAACATGATTCTTTACCTTCTTTATCTATTTGCATGTGTATTATGCCATCACCAGAAGGGAGTTCCATTTTTAGGTATTTTGAACTTTATAATTGAAATCCAATAAAATAAGAGAGTATATATTTGTTTGTTACTTATTTGCCATGAGAAATTTTAAGAATTTCTGCAGGCATTTAAAATGATCTCATATCATGTAAATCAATAAGATTTCACAGATATGGAACCAAACGTTTATATTAAAAAAAATTACTCTCCTTTTATAATCTAAATTAATAATTTATTTAATTCATGTGAGGTTTCAAGAATCTCTGTAGATATTTGATTAATCACCTCATCGTGTAGGATAATAAGTCCTCGCAGATATAGTGAATCATCATTTCTATAATAAATAAATGATATTTGTAAATAATCATATAATACACAATTTAAAAACTTAATTAACCAAATGAATGTATTTAAAATTGTAACCATATTTATCGTTTATATCTTTTAGTCATGTGAGATTTTAAATCTCCGTTGGCTTCTAAGATCATCGTATTATCGTATGAGTCAATAAGACTCTGCAGATATAACGATTCAGTTTTAAAATATATAGATACATATATATTATATAATTAATTAAATCAATTAATTAAATTTAATTCCTTATCGTGTAAGATTTTGGAATTTTCACAGATATTAGGAATATCATATGACCATAGAAGCTAATAAGGCTTTTGCAGGTATGATGATTGAAATTCTTAAATCATATATATCCCACACTTAAAATTATTATTACACTTAAAAATATACAGAATAATATAAATAAATAAATTAAATGGGCCAAACTCTTTTATCTCGTGGAGATTTTCAGAATCTCTGTAGATATTTAGAGCAATTGCATTGCCGTATGAACTAATAAGGTTTTGCAGGTACTGCAATTAAATCCTCAATCATAAAAAAAATATAATAATAAATTTTAAAACCTTTTCTTTTCTTTAATTTGAATTCAAAATGAGAAAATAATAAAATTAAATTACCTTTTGCAATTAAAAAACACAAATCAAAAGTTCATAAATTGTTTTATTTGTAAAATGGTGAATTATTTTAATTAATTTCTATTCAAAAATATTCACACCAACAAACTTTTAAGCCCGAACTACGTGGACTTTGATCCCCATCATAGGGTACGTAGGTCTCAGAGTCAGATTTTGAGTCAAGTTCGTCCTCCCTCGTAAA
>NW_026556555.1:0-34451 GCF_029017545.1 Prosopis cineraria
TTGAAGTTCTCCCATCTCTTAAAAGACTGAAGCAGCGAATTACTGCAGCTGGTCGTGGAGAATATGATGCTGTTTTTATGTCTGGAAGGTATAGAAACGGGTAACTTTAATTTTTTTTAAATTTTCTGGCTTTTGTTAAAAGTTAAATAGATGTGAATCACATGATAGAGATCATTGGGCACGCACACACATTTGCAATCTTTATTCTCGTATGTGACTGCAATGTAAGATTGAGCATTCTTCAAACTTCAGCACAATTGAACTTGATATACAGTAACGAAGCTGTTTCAATTTTTAATCTCTGAATCGTGTATTGAAGAAAATGTTTGAGCATAATATATGCTCTAGCATCTATAGTTGCCAAAATTCTTCAGATTCCTTCTCTAGATTCCAGTTATAAGATAACCAAGGAGATTACAGTCGGTTGAATTATTGGACAGGTGGCTACAAACTAGACAAGGCATATGGTTTTTGATCTAACTCATTTGTTCTTCTAGTCTAACATCATAATAATTTAATTTTTAATATATCCATATATATTGCATATGTTTTTGTCACAGTTGCCTCATGATTACGAGGAACTTAGTAATTCCACACATCAGCGTCAATCTATGTGAAGCAGTGAACTATGGATTGTTAATAAGATGACCGGAAATAGGCTTAGAACCATCTCGACAAATCCTCCAAAGTGACATGTGAATATCAACTCTGTCACAGGCACCATGTTGAAATGCATCCATATGCATTTCTGGATTAATTTGCCTTATGCCAATCTAAGTTGGAGGACTTATTATGAGCATGAAACATTGGTTTAGAGATGACCCTGAAGCATTGTGATAAAATATTTAACCTAAGCTCTTCTAGGTGATGAACCAATCCTGTTGGAAATTTGAAATGGCAGGTGAAAACTTACAGTTTATCTTCCAAAATTCTCTGTTTTCTTTGAGGCTTACACAGCAACAATAATTTGTCATAAGTTGGTATTTGTGCATAACAGACATGCTCTCTCTTTTCAATTATCCCTGTGTAATTTCCTTGAAAATGATTACCGATTGCTAGTCACTGGTTTTTTTTTTTTTTTTAAATAGGATATTAATCTTGTGATGTAGATAGTCATCATATGACTCGATGTGGCTATCTTTACCAACTGATGTTGCCTTCTTTGTGAACATAACGTAGGCAATTATGTCGTTGGATAAAGTTATTATTATATTATTATTATTATTTACCTATAATTTGACCTCCAGGTCTACCACTGAATTGGGGGGAACTATGATCTCCAGTCATATTACGTCCTATGTCACTGGATAAAGTTGTTATTATTATTATTACCTACAATTTGACCTCCAGGTCCACCACTGAATGGGGGAAACTATGATCTCCAGTCATATTACGTCCTATGGCTGATTTTTGTTGTGTAGTGGCCACTTAAATCAAATTAACTCACCAACCCACCAGAACTGCTTACATAGCAGAGTCACTTCACAGCGTTGAATTTAATTAGTAATTGAATGAGCAGGGGCACAAGTGGAGGAGATCGAGACAATCAAACTATCACTTTCATTTTATGTATTGAACCAATCTTCCTGGCAGTTTAGGTTAACAGGAGAGTTATCAGAATTACACATGGACCCAGAAGATAAAGGTAAATCTAAGAATTAATAAAAGAAACTAAAGAAGCCTCTTGAGGATAGCTCAGGTGGTAAGAGTAGGATTGGATGTAACAATGTGGGTAGAGATCTAGGGCTTATACCCATTTAGCGTGACCCAAAAAAACATCTCAAGGTCACAAGTAACTAGCTTTCGGTACTATGTTAGTAAAGCAAATAAACAATCATCAAAGAAAATTGAGTCTATTCTTCCATGATTTTGCCAAAGTTGTTCATGAAATTGCAGAAAGAATGTTTTAGCCTCATTTCCTTGCTTTCTGCTGGTTGGATGGAGTTTATCATAGTGCATTTGGCTTAGATCTTTGTTTCAAGGCTTCAAAATAGTTAAAAGTTTTGGTTGAATCATTTAACATTGTAAACCTTTTTCCACAGTTCCAAGTTGATGTTTCGTGTTAGGCAAAAGCTATTGTTTAAATAAATGAAGTACTAGTTCTCCTGAAGTAATAGTAGCATCTTATTCTTATTGATGATCTGGAACATAAATCGCAGTTCTGGAATGGAATTTTTAACGCTCCTCTCTGGCCGGCGCTTCTTTCTGCCTTACCCTTCTTTTTCTTTCTTCCTCTTCCTGAGCTAAGCTCCATCCAATCAGGCATGAAAGAAAGCACGAATTGAAAAATTCAACCTCCCAAAGCTTTTACCCTTTCTTGATTAGAACTATTAATATCAAAGCCATAAAAATGGAGCAGTGTACTTATTTCTAGATATACGTTCTTCCTTTTGTAATGTTTTCGATTGTCTTTTCATCTCGTTTGTCAGTACATGCTTTTACATCTCTTCTTCACCTTGTTGGTAAAAGTGGCAAATGCTTTCTCTGTTATTTGAGGTTCAACTTTTAGTGAAAGCCTTATTATCTCTCATTCTTGCTTCACAAGTTGAAACCTGTAGTTTTAAACTCTTCATTTCTCATCCCTTTTTTAATCATGCAGTGGAAGCACTATTGTTGGCATTGGTTCACCAGATCCTCCACAATTTGTTTATGATGAAGATACATACAAAGATGTTTTCTTGTCAGGTATGCCCCATTAGGATTTTTTCTTTTTCTTTTTTTTTGGGGGGAGGGGGGAATTGTTCTCTATCATTATAAACTGAATGGCCCAGACCCAAAAGTGTGTCCCATAACTACACTAAAATCTGCTGGAAACATCTCCTACATTCACATATAATTGGCTGCAAAAAGTTTTCTCCAAGAACGAGACCTGCTAATTTTAAAAAATGTATAAAATTACATTATGCAGAAGGACTAGATTTTGAATAAAATGGCCAGCACATATATGTTATGGTAGTTTATCAAATTAACGAGATTCTGCTTCTGGTACCTTATCAAATTAAAGAATAGAATACGCAAGTACTTCTGCGGTTTGCATGAGGAATACTGCAATTTGATGCTTAGTCATTCCAGATACCTTTATTTTTGGACAAATATGATTCTCTTATCTCATATATCACTTTTGAGGCTGACAATGGGGTAAGAGAAAGCTTAGTCACTACTACTAGCTTAGCACTTAGTTCATAGAAAATAGTGAACTAAGCGGCAGAGCTTACTTGATGCCTCCTAAATCTTCAAACTCTCATAAAACTCAAGTTTAACAAAATTAAAGTGGAGCCAACCTCTTTCCCTTCTTGAAGTTTTACAAACTAGTTGTTTCCTCGAATGATAGATTTGATTTTTCAGGGATTTCTCACCTAAGCTTTTTAAATTGCAGATGCATATTTCCTCACTAGAGAGGCTAACCAGTGGTACAGAGAACCTACCTCAAGCCCTACCCCTTCGTCCTATTCTTCTCAGATTGCTTAATTAGTCTTCTTTCCATTTCCATAAGCCTCTACATGGTTATATATTATCTCCATATTGTAATCATGAAATGATGTAGAACTTAGCTCTGCTGCATTTTCTGCTTTAGTTGCTGCGACTTTCATGAGCCAAATTCAAGGATCTGGGTTCTCTGCTGTACCTTTATGCTGCTACAATTATAAAATTTTAATTTTTTATGGCAAAATTTTACAAAATGGAAATAATTTTCTTGCTATGGCTTTTTTAAAAAAATGATTGAATATTACAAATAAAAAAATAAATATAAAATATGAAGAAATGGCAGCACCATGGTGCTGCTGTTTCAGCAGCAAACATTAGGAAAAGGGCAAAAAGGCTGGCAATGTTTTGTATCAATACTAGTCCTGGGGAAGGAAGTGAAAAATAAATTCAATAAATATGTCTAGGGTCCCTCATGCTTGAGGATCCTCTGAATTTTTTGTGGAATAGTGATGATGGTTATTGTTTTGATGGTCTAACAATATCAAGAATTAGTTTTCATTTTTAATGATACAAGAAATCAAGGTAGAGACATCAAAACAATGTCCATGTTTGTTCTTTCGTTTTGTTGCCCCTTTATGTTGGATGTCATACACGCAAGCTTTGAGCATCCAATAGGAAATTATTTACTATATGTTCAACAAGATTAATCCTTCGAAGGCTTACCACGAGAACCAGAGTTGCTAGTTATATCATTTTTGCATACGTGATTGTATATACGTGAAATTCAAATTGCGTTTTTGAAACTCGAAATTACTGCACGTAAGTCGTTGGGCATAGGTGACTGACCGTATTCTGTGGGAATGAACAAGAAAAAGGATAATTGGATGCGATCCAACATGGGCTTACCACCAACAAACGACCTCTTTTTTTTTTTTTTTTTACATCGGAAGAACCAACATCAAATCCACACACATCAAATGTCTTTCTTTCATTTTATTCATTCAACTTCTCGCCACTCATTCTACAGAGAAGGAGAAGAAACAAACTGTCTCGGTAAACTAAACAGATCTTTCCCTTCAAATGGCGAACTCCACTCCCGAGACCCCCCATTCGAGGTTTCTGCAGAAGCTACTCCACCATCTTGCAATCCAGGCATGGGAACTAAGCTACCATTTGAGGCTACTGATCTCATTGATGGTTGAGTGACCACCCCGAGGCATTTGAATCGTATATATGACTAGTCTTCGTAAAAGGTGAAAGACCAAGCCATAATGCATTTGACCTCGGTGATGATACACTTCTATCCAAGGACCAGTCTATGCTGGTGTAATCAAATTGCATTGATCCACCAGTGCTCCAGTCCACTGGAGATGATGCCCCTGATGTAGCGGCCGACCCAGATCCAGAAAAGAGACCTAGAGAAGAAGCTGCAGCTAACGTTGGAGATGGACTTGTTCTATTCCATAAGTTGTTCCCTCGGCTGGTTACTTGGGGATCTACTGAATGGCTGCTTGCAGTGACAAATTGATGCTGATGTTGATACTGGAGTTGGTGGTACATCTGATTCGAGCTGAGATAGTTTGGACTGAGACTTCTAGTGCTAGGAGGGCGGGATAAAAAGCCGTTTGACCTCATTACTTCTGAACTGTTAGTCGGATACCAATTGGCAGCCAGTCCAGGAGGAGATGTGCTCATGCTTGTGGCTGGAACATGCTTAGCATTTGCAGATTGAGGCCGCTGCATGACAACTACCGGTTCCCTAGCTGCTCCGGGTTGAAGATTTTTCAAATCACCTCCAACAGCAATATAACGAGCTTCAGCCTTGGCAGGTACCGGTGACACCTGCAAAGGTGATGCTGAAGAATATGACACAGAAAGATTAGACCCGGCACTTGGCCACCTCTTATCAGCTGGAATAGTAGCTTGCTGGGGTTTCGCCCACTCTGTCTTTGATTGAATTCTCTTTAGAGGCTGAATATTTTTACTACTGGATTCCAAAGATCCTCCAACCATAACTGCCGATTTTGTGTAGTTAAAATCCTTTTCATCTTTCTTTAGTTGATTGAGGCTGAGACCGGGCTTCGTCTGGGGCCTAGCACTCTGACTAGCAACTCCTGACTGCTTACCATTAGTAAGAGTAGGTGGATACCCAGTTTCCTCAGGCTTTAGGGGAGCAGAAGGTGGATCCTGCTTCAATTCTTTCAAGGACTCTGCAGCTTTATCTAGATCACCTTCACATGCAACGACTGCTCTCTCAACCTCTTGCTTTGAGCAACAATGCCTTGTTTCCATGTCTGCAATCCGAGCAAGCTCTTCGGATATGTCGATTTTCAAAGTGCTCCCACCTATTTGTTTATCCTTTTGCTTATCTGTTTCTTCACCACCCTCAAACAGCCATGCAACTGATTCCTCAACCCTTCCTTCATTCAATATCAGTGCCATTGTTGCCCGTTCATGAGAAAATCCCATTGCCACAAGCTGTTGAGCAAGGGCTTCAAGTTTTCTTGACATAAGATAGCCACTGCAACGCTCATGCAATTCTTGAGCTCGCCTTTCCTTCTGTCGTTGATGTTTTCTCTCATTTTTCTGGCGGATTTTCTCTCGCTTGTCATTGTCAGCTCCTGGCACTGTTTCTAATCTAACAGGCAGATTAGAGGCTTTCTCTTTATGGTCCTCTGACTCACCAGACCAACTACCATTATTAGAAACAGAGTCATACTCAACACCAGCTAACAATGAGCCTGCAGGATGATCATCTGTCTCATCTATGTTCCGAAACCGACCATTAGAATGAATGGGAGAGGTAGAAGATGCCGGTGACATTTCAAGAGTATGGAATGTTCCTGATAACGGGTTGTATGCACTAGCAGGTAAACCAGCACCTGCATTATTAGACCCTGGAGACTTTGCAGATGCCTTCTGAGCTTCCTTGCTCCCCTTTTTGGACTTAGATCGAGATCCAGGAGACATGTCCTCAAAATGCAAATAATGCCCTGCAACAAAGAAACACACACACACACATATTAGAATTTCCCTCCTTTGAAAGTAGACCGTAGATTTGGTAGAGTTAAAATGTATCACAACTAAATACAACTATAAAAGAAAATAATATTATCTCCTTCACTATGTATATATATTTGGCTCATAACACCTACGTGTACGGATCTATTTGCAATCAAGCACTCATTTACAAAATAGAAAAAGACAAATGAATACAGACTACAAAGTTAATGAAAAGAGAACAAATAGAGACAGCAACACCCTAGTTTAACGCATATGAAATTAAGTTAAAATGAGCAAGGATATAAAGATGAACAGGACAAACCAAGAATTACAAAGTTGACACAAAGGGATAGACATTACTTAAAATGGCTTTCAACATGCAAGTAAATGTATGCACAAACACAGATTATTTTTATCCATTGTTCTACATAATGAACTGCAACTTATTTGTTTATTATGTTTCTATTTAGAAAATTCAGCACTGTGACTTATCACGACGCCATATCCTTTACACCAAAATTCAACATGCGGCCAAAATTGAACATAGTGAAAGTAGTACTTTTCCAGTAGAACAAAGCCAAACAGCAATACAAAAAGTAGCTACAGGACAAAAAGTCTTGAAATAAGAGAATTTCATGAAAACACTAGTTAAGTCTAAATTACTATATTACTAGCTGCAAGACACATAATACATCTAATTTAATGCCCATTCTTCTAAACAAAGTTACAATTTCAGATACAATATCTCTCTCTCAACAATAAGAAGCTTATTTAATGCCCATTCTTTTCAAAGTTTTAAGTATCTCCATTTCCCTTCAAAATCATAGAGACAGTATCATAACCGTTCAAAATTCCTTATGTATCAGTCCCCTCACCTCAGAATAAATAAATTGGCCTTGTTTGTCATTCAATTCAGAATGACCTAGCTTGCACTTGCATGACCATATTTCAAGAAGCATAAGAAACACAAATTCCCAATCAAATAAAAGAGATATATTGCTTGCTCAACTGATTATAGCACATTCAATATTTCTACATATCTCCAACTGTCCAACATTAAACAGAGGTCAATATTGCAGATATAATATATTCACTCTGGAGCATGATTGTACTTCAAACAAAAAGAGCATCAATGTCAACATAAAAAATTTTAAACGCAAAATATAGATAAATTGTATGCCTATGTACCGAATAAGCGTCAGGGATGCCTACAATAATTACTTCAGACCTTACATGTAGAAAGTCTTGTATAATCTAAATAATGAAGACCCCTTTGCCTATCAATCAAATTCAACATTTATGATCTACCTCGCCCTTTATTTAAAGAGCTATATATATATATATATATAGCACAGATACTTTCAAGTTCCTTGGCCCATTGGCAACACAAAGTTGGATACATTATAAGCACACACTGCTGAAATCATATCATGAAAAGCAAACACCAGATGGGCATAGATGCAGAGACTATTATAGTGTAACTAAAACTCAAACTTTTTTACCAAAAAAAAAAAAAAACTCAAACTTAATGTTCCGCCCCAACTATGTTCCAGAATGTCACAATTATTGGCCTTCTTCTCTTAATTTTCAAAATTCGGCAAGCAGCCAGATACCAGTTACCCATTAAATGGACGTTTATGCCCCGAAAGTTACAGCTTTCTAGAGAAAATGAATAGATTGCAAATAATTGCTAAATAAGAAAAACTCACAAATCCACATTTAATTGATATTATTAAGATGAAGAAGCTGCAACCATCCAAGAAGAACTAAAAGAACGTAAAAGCCACCGCGACTCTCTAGGATCCATAATACTTCATCCAAGTCAAGAGAACCATTGCAAAAGAGCCTAGAGTCCCAATTCCCGCCCCGCAAAATCGACAAATTAGAATGCAGAATCCAAATCACTGAATTCAAATAATCACACAAACCGAACCCTAAAGCACAATTCTATCCTCCAACAATCAATACAGCGGCTAATTCGAATAAGATCATGAGGCGGGATATGAGGAAATGGAAATAACAACGCAGAGAAGGACGAAACGGCGAGCCACCAACCTGAAGTCCGAGAGAAAATAGCGTTGACGATTGATACAGAGATCGTTATTGAATGACAAAATCGTTTAGAAGCTAGGGAAGGGAATATGGTAAGAGAGATAGGTTTTTCGAGGCTCAAACTGAATTTGGTAGAATTAGGGTTTTGAAGAAATGGAGATCTGAGAGGAGAAAAAACTCCACATCGTCCTATTAACGGAAGATAAATATTTCCTGCCTTAGTCCCTTCTTTTTCCTTTTTTCCTTTTTTCCCTTTTTTCAACAATATTATTTAAACGCTTTTAAGTTTTTCAGTAAAATACAGTGATGTTTCCTCAATTTTACTGAAATTACATAGATATCCTCTTTATTTTCAAAATCTAAATTTTACTATGGTAAAGAAAATTCTTTAAAAAATTATAAAATATTATTTTAGTAATAAAATTATATTATTTTAAACTTTGAAATTGTTATTTTTTCTCATAATATAATTGTTTTTTAACGAGCTCATAAAATAATTATTTACTCTATGCAATTTAAAGAGTATAAATAATTGAGCATAGAAATATTTAAATAAATGTTTCAAAAACTCTTATATTATAATTAATAAAATTTAAAAAAATAAATATAAGTGGTACTGTCTAATTTATCTTTCGTTATATTAAATCCTAATTCTGTGGTACTTTTTCACCTTTTTTCTGGCACTTATATTAAATCCTAATTCATTGAGCGTTTTTATTTATTACATCTTAAAGATATTTTTTATTTATAATAAAATAATAAATGAATTAATAAATAAGTTTATATAATTAAAAAATAAAATTTAAAATATTATGAGGAAGTTTAAAAATGTGTGCAGTAAAAAACATTTTTTGTTAGCCTAATTATTTATAATAAAATTTGTGTTAAAAAGTGATATTGCAGTTCAAAATATATAATTAAATAGTTAATTAATGATTAGCTGAATAGGAATAGAATTTTAAAAATTAAAAAAGTGTCTTTATTATGTAATAGTTAATTTTCCATATTGGTACCCCTAAAGTCTGAAGCTTTCTTTATCATTACTTACATAGGTACAACAAAAGGTCAAATTCAAAGGCTTCACATAATTTATTTTGTTGTAAATAGCCTCTTTTTTTGAATTGGAGGCTTGGAGCACTTTTCTTGTCATCCTCAAGTTCTTCAATAAAATTCATTTTTTAGTGAGGTTATTACTTCTTCACACTGTGTTTCTTTAAGCTTTCTTCCTGAAAATATTTCACAAATATAAAGTTCTATAACACCAAGATTAAGAACTACTTTACTTCCTTATTTTTCCATCACCATGAATCAACATTGCGATTTTCACGAATTCGTTTGATTTCTTCCCTTTAAAATAGTATTTTCACTCTTGAGTTATTGCTGAGTTGGACGAGCATATGATTTAGGAGTCAGTTGCAAATGGATTCAAGGTTACACGAGCATATTATTATTATTGTTATTATTTTTTCTTTTTGAATGAAAGCTAAAAGATAATTTTTTTTTTTTTCTTGAATGCTCTCAACGGAGCAAGTGGCTTGTGTTTGGGAACAATATATACTCCCTTCCTTGAAGATGCAAGGCATTTTTAAGGATTAAATGTTAAAAAATGTAAAATATTTTAAATATTTAAAGTGTAATTAATGTATTTTTAAGACTTTTAATAAATAAATTATTCTATATTTATTTTTAAATAAAACACCCTATTGAAAAAGGATAATTTATAAAAAGATTATATTAATTTAAAAATAATTAACTGATTTATCAACGATAAAATTTGATTAGATATCAGAGTAGACCAGATCCCTTTCAAGCAACTTACAACCTAGTCTGATCAGAGCCTGGCTTATTCATCAATAAGCCAAGCCTCAGACTTATTTGGTGGCCTATAAACCTAAATAGGCCAAGCTTGAATTTTTTAAGTTTGGCTTGTAAGCTTGTAGACGTTGCCTATTTAGGTATATTATATATTTTATATATTTATATATAAAATTTTATTTAAATTTATAGATTTATATGTGAAATTATACTTTTTTGGTGTAATTATATATTACATTTTATTCAAATAGGCTTTAAGTCTTTAAACTTATTTAAAATATGAAAAAGAATAATAAAGTTAAGGCTTTGAATGATGGTGATGGAAATTAAAGTTTTGATCATGAACAACTATAGAACATTATTGTATCTTACTACGGAGATTTATTCAAAGCAAAGATGGTGGGTTAGAACAATACTTATTCAAGTAAAGCATATCCGAGGCTAAGTACGAAGAAAGCTGCATCTTTATCTCGTGAAGTGATAAATTAGGAGATTAAACAAGCCACTTTTGAAATTGTTGCCTTTAAGGCTCCTGATCTTGATAGTATTCAAGCTATCTTGTATCAACAACATTAGAAAGTTCTAGGGGATTCAATATGCACTTTGGTTAAGAAGGTGTTTCGGGAACCTAAGAAGCTAGAGAGGATCAACAATACACACCATGTCCTTATTCCTAAGATAGATAAACCAGAATGCATGAAAGATTTCAAACCTATCTCACTATGTAATGTGAGCTATAAGATTGTTTCTAAGGTGGTTGCTAATAGAATCAAAGGTCTTATGCTTAGGCTTATAGGCAATCACTAAAGTAGCTTTATAACAAGAAGGCAAAGGGGAGACAGTATAATCATTGCCCAGGAAGTGATCAACACAACGAAGAGGACAAGATGAAAGAAGAGCTTTGTGCAGTAAAGGTTGACCTCGACAAAGCCTATGATAGACTTGAATAACCTTTAATCAAAACCTACTTAGAAGAAGTGGGTTTTAGGAAAGAATTATGCAAAATCATTATAGAGTGCATTAGTATCCCAAAAATCAAAGTCTTATGGAATGGTGAATTATCTAGAGAATTTAAACCCTCTCTTGGTCTTAAACAAGGAGATCTTATTCCCCCCTACATATTCACTCTATACATAGAAAAGTTGAGTCACTTCATTAAAGATGAAATAAATAGTGGAGAGTGGAAGCCCATTCAGCTAGTAAAAGAGGGGCCCAATTTATCACATTTGATTTTTGCTGATTATTTGATGTTATTCAGTAAAGCCTCTCCAAGTCAAATGGATGCTTTGAACAGATGTATGGGAAAATTTTGTGTGGCTTTAGGGCAAAAGATGAATAAAGAAAAAACTAAACTTTTTGTCTCAGCTAAGGTTCATCTTCTTAGAGCATAAAAGCTGAGCTAAGACTTAAGAGTGAGCTTAACTAGTGATCAGGGAAAGTATTTGGGGATACCTCTTATTTATAAGAGAGACACCAAAACATTATTTGCTCCTATTTTAAATAGAGCTAGGAAAAGACTGTTAGGTTGGGAGGGTAAATTTATTATGCTAGCTAGAAGATTTGTCTTGATTATGTTTGTTCTCTCAACTTTACCTAGTTACTACATGCAGATGATCTTGTTACCCACAAGCATCCTGAATGAGCTAGAGAAAGTGAGTAGAGATTTCCTTAGGGGGATAGTAAGGGTAATAAGAAACTAAATCTTATGGCTTGGGAGATCATTCAAAAATTTAAAGAATATGGTGTCCTAGGATAAGGAACTTAAAGAACTAGAATCAAGCTTTCATATGGAAGTTATGCTAGGGATTGGTCACTGACCCAAAGGCATTATGGGTATAGGTGATAAGATCCAAATATAAATGTGGTAATGGCTCTGTACTAAAAGTCAAGAGCAATATAGGAGCTTCTATAACCTAGAAAGTATAACCAAGGTGTGGAATTCCTTTTAACAAGGAATAAGGAAAGAAGTACTATCGGGTTATCAGACTTTTCTTTAGTTCAATAAATGGCTACCAAACAAAAGACCCCTAATTGATTTTGTGGATAATGATAAGGAGTTCATTGATATGAATGAATCTGCGAGGGATTATGTTCTTCCCATAGGAGTTTGGGATATTTTTGAGATGTTACCTTGGCTACCAAACCATGTTGTGGATATCATAACTAGTACTAGAGTTCTAGATGATAAGAGTGGAGAGGATAAACACATATGGCTCTTTTCTGCTTATGGAAATTACTCTGTGAAATCTAGTTATTCTTTACTTTTTGTAGGTATTGAACAGACCAAATACCCTATTTGGCAAAATATTTAGAGATGACATATCCCAAAGAATCAAAACACTCTTCTAGCAAATGGCTTACAACAGAGTGCACACTACCAATCTTTGATTACAAAGAGGCTTGAATATGATGGGATCATGCCCATATGGTTGTAGTGAAGTAGAGAATGTGATGCATCTTTTTCAAGATTGTTAGCATGCAAAGCGTTAGTGGAATGCTTATGTCTAAATTGATATGTTAGAGAAATTCTATAGATTGGATAGAAAGGAATGGGTGCTTTGGAACATGAAGACGTAGATAGGAAACTCATCTATAAGATTAGTCCATTGAATTGTTTTGTTTGCATATACTTGTTGGAATATTTGGAAGAATAGGTGCTCCAAACTCTTCCAAACTAGCGATAATTCTATTGTTGAAGACCCTATTAGATTTGTTTTTAAAGTTGCAATATATTCAAGATTTGGTCAAAACCTCTTCAAGTATGTCTTCCTGAGATGCCAAGTCTCCCAACAAAGAGTAGATGCTAATGCCATTTTTTTAAAAAAAAAAAAACTAATGGATCTACTCTTAAAAATGGTCTTAGTAAGTGTGGCAGGATTTTAAACACTACTACAAAAATGTAAATATAAGATGTCATGAAAAATGACAGTCAAATAAAACACATCATATATGAGATAGGCGGGTGATGGTGACAAAATAAATGACGAGTCTTAAAAAAACCGTCATATATTACTAGACTTTAAATGACAGGTATTAAAAAACTCCGTCATTTATCTCAGCGCAACATTTCATTTATTAGAAGAAAAAAATAAAAAATAAATTTAAACTTTAAATGACAGATATTTTAAATACCCGTCATATAAAGTTCAAACAATATATGACGGTTATTAAAAAAACCGTTATATATTGGGGCCTGCCGTTTCAGATTCTTAAATTAAAAAAATAAAAACTTTTAAAACTTTAAATGGTGGGTGTTTCAAACACCTTTCATTTAAAGTCCAGAACTATATATGACGGGTTTTTCAAACACTCATCATATATTCGTGGTCAACGTTTGATTTTCCTTATTTAAAAAAAATTCACTTTAAATGACGGTTGTTTAAAACAACCGTCATTTAAAGCCTTTCTTATATATGACGGGTGTTAAAACACCCATCATATATTCTGGAATAAATGATGGGTATATGAATACTTGTCATTTATTCTCGTTTTTATTCAGTTTCCAAGTTCACTTTTTCATTCCTGCCCATTCGTCGTCCCTGTTTTCTCTCTTCTCCACTTCTACATGAAATCGATAGAAATCTCTCAATCTACCTTCATTGTTGCCGTCGACCACCTTAATCCCTCGCTGGAGTGAAAGTGCTCCTCCTACACCGTCCAGTTCCTCTCTCATTGGCTTCCTCTTTATATTTCATCCTCTCTTCTTTAATGTACATGGGTTTGTGGTTTCTATAATTTTTCTTCATTTTCTTCCAATATGCTTAGATTTTTAGATTATGGGATTGATTTATTTAAGATTATGGATTGTTCTATTAGTTGATTTTTGTTGTTTAAATATCTCCTTATTTTTTGCCCATTTTAATATTGTAGGGTGTTGAAAATTGCTAGTGTTTGGTGTTTTATTGACTTGAGAATGATTGTAGATGATTTGCTTTGCCTTAGGATGATTATTATGATGAAAATTAGTGATCAAAATGGGATATTTGTGATGATTGTATTTTTCTATGAATTTTGACTGATTTATTTCAATAATTTTTAATTTAAATTTCGTGCATTGTTTGATCAGAGTAGTTTTATTGTTCAAAACTACATATTGAAATGTACTAATGTATCAATTTTTATTACAATTGGAGTTCATTTTAGTGATGAAAACTGACGTGTGGTTTCTGTAAAAATCATTGTTATTTTATTGATATTTTTACATTTGGTAAAGAATGATTTGTTTTTGGCTTGAGATTGCTAATACAGGATATGTGTAATCTTAGAATGATCAACGAGATAGAAAACATTGATTCAAAATGATGTTTATAGTGTTTTTCTTTTTTCTATGAATTTTGAACGAATTTTATATATAATTTTATAATAATTAGAGTTAATTTGAAAATGCTATTTTGTGAGAATTTCATTAGTTTTATGATTGTATATAGTTGGAATTAGTTTGTTGAGTGAGATGCCAATAATGAAAAGAGGATTTTAGCTCGAGAAATACTTTTTTTATGTTGTTATGCTGCCGAATTTTTTATTGGCAATTGAAGGAGTATGTGAATGCTCATGCATTGTGACTTATGATTCATTAATTACTCTATATTATATGTAGAGTAATTAATTTCTTTATTGATAATATTTCTATCATTTCTTTCCTCTTGATATTCATGAGTCACTAATCACATTTCCTTGAATAAATTGTCTTTTAGATTATAAAATTATGGATAGAGAATGGATATCTTTCAATTGATTAAGTAAAGAGTATTTGAATGGTGTGAAAGAGTTTATGAAGTTTGCTCTTGAGCATGTAAAAAACCCTAGAAGAATAGTGTGCCCTTGTGTAAGATGTGGTCTTTTGAAGCAAATGAGTACATATGAGATGGAAGACCATTTAGTGTGCTATGTAATTGATGAAAATTACAAGTGTTGGCATAAGCATGGAGAGACTAAAAGGGATGAGTCTACTAGTAATTGGGAGTATTAAGGAAGCTTTGAATCAGATGATCATGACACAAATACTTATAAGGGTGACTGTCTTAAGGAGATAGCCAATGCAATTGAAAGAAAACTTGAGGATTGTCCTGAAATGCTAGAGATGTTGAAAAGTGATACAGAGAAGCCCTTGTATGCTAATTGCACTGAATTCACAAAGTTGTCAACAGTGTTGAAATTGTAAAACTTGAAAGTGAGCAATGGATGGAGTGATAAAAGCTTTACATAAATCTTACATTTATTACCGACGAACAACGAGCTTCCAAGGACTATGTATGAGGTAAAACAAATGCTACGATCAATTGGCATGAGTTATGAGAAAATACATGCCTGTCCTAATGATTACATATTATTTAGAAATGAATATGCATCATTAATAGAGTGTCCAAAATGTAATGCTTTGCATTATAAAGAGAATGGGAAGAGTCCAAAGAAGGTATTATGGTACTTTCCCATTGTACCTAGATTTAGACGATTGTACAGTAGTGCAAAGGATGCAAAAAATTTAACATGACATGCGGATAAATGGATCAAAGATGGGAAGCTTCGACATCCAACTGACTCTTCTCAATGGAAAAAAAATTGATCTCGATTACCCTAACTTTGGAGCATAAGATAGAAACCTTCGCCTTGTATTATCTATTGATGGAATGAATCCACACGGGCTTCAAAGTAGCAATCACAATACATAGCCAGTTATTTTGGTAATTTACAACGTACCTCCATGGTTATGTATGAAGTGAAAATAGATGATGCTATCCATTCTAATTTTGGGGCTAAAATAGCCAGGAAATGACATAGACATATATTTGGCTCCTTTAGTTGAAGATTTAAAATTGTTGTGGGAGCACGGTGTTGAGGTATATGATGGATATAGAGAGGAAAGGTTCAATTTAAGAGCATTGTTATTTGGTACAATCAATGATTTTCCAGCATATGGTAATTTATCAGGGTATAATATCAAAGAAAAACTCGGATGTCATATTTGTGAAGATGGCACACATTCAGTGAGATTAGAATATGGGATGAAGAATGTCTATCTCGAACATCATAAATAGTTGCATCCTGATCATTATTATCTACACCTAAAAAAAGCTTTTAATGGGAATTCAAAAGAAAGTAAGGCATCTTTGCCACTGATAAGTGAGCAACATTTTGACAAGGTGAAGAATTTGAATATCGAGTTTGGAAAACCTTTTGCAAAGCATCTTAGGACATATGGGTGGAAGAAAAAGTCTATTTTTTTGACCTACCATATTGGCAATCTTTATATGTGAGAAATTTTCTTGATATGATGCACATTGAAAAAATGTGTGTGACAGTTTGATTGATATATTACTTCATATTTTGGGAAAGACCAAAGATGGCATCAAGGGAAGACTTAATATGATTTCTACAGGGATAAGGGAAGAGTTGGCTCCGCAAGAGAAGGGAAGTCGCACATTTCTTTGTGCAGCGGCTTATACATTGTCTAGAAGAGAAAAGAAGACTTTTTGTGAGTCGCTTGCTAGTATTAAAGTTTTAGAGGGGTACTCTTCAAATATTAAAGGCCTTGTGTCATTGAAGGATTTGAAGTTGAAGGGTTTAAAGTTGCATGATTGCCATGTGTTGATGGAAAATTTTATTCTAGTGGCTATACGTTCTATTTTACCTGATACGGTTCGAGCCACGATTACAAATTGTGTTTCTTCTTTAAGTCTATATGTAGTAAAGTGATTGACCCAACAAAATTGCTAAGATTGCAAAGCCAAATTGTGTTAATCTTGTGTGAACTTGAAATGTATTTTCCACCTGCAGTCTTTGATATAATGGTGCACCTCACTATTCATCTAGTTAAAGAGATATAAATGTGTGGCCCAGTTTTCTTGAGATGGATGTATCCATTTAAGCGTTACATGAAGATACTAAAAGGATATGTGAAAAATCGTAGTCAACCTGAAGGTTGTATAGTTGAACGATACATTTGTGAGGAGGCAGTTAAATTTTGTACTGAGTACTTATCAAATGTCAACCATATTGGTCTTCTAACTTCTCTACATGATAGTAGAATTGATGGAAAAGGAATTATGGGCAATAAAGTAGTTAAAATCTCCAACTTGCAATGGAACAAGCACATTTATATGTACTACACAACTCTGTCGAGGTTGAGGAGTATGTAGAGATGCACATGGTCGAGCTTAAGCGGGATAACCTTAATAGATCAAAGATTTAGTATGCAAACAAGCATAATAAGAGTTTTACAGTTTGGTTGAAATAACACATTCTTGAGAAGTTAACTGCCGATCCTGATTCAGTTTCTGAAAAATTAAAATGGTTGGCAAGAGGTCCAGACAAACAAGTTCTTTCCTTCACTAGCTATCTCATTAATGGGTACACGTTTTATACTAAAGAGCAAGATGATTGCAGCATAATGCAAAATAGTAGTGTAACTCTTATAGCCCAAGCAATGCATATATCTAGTGCTAAAGACAAAAATCCCTTGTACATAAAAATGTTATACTTTGGGGTAATTCACATTTGAGAGTTAGATTACATCAATTTCAAGTTTCAATTTTTAGTTGTAAGTAGGTTGATCAAAAAATGGTCTTAAAGTTGATAATTTAGGGTTCTTAATATTGGATCTTAATAGAGAAGGTTATAGAGATGAGCCTTTTATTTTGGCTTCACAAGCTCACCAAGTGTTCTTTGTTCCTAATCTGGCTAAAGTAAATTAGTCTATCTTTTTATTGAGCAGTAAAATAAATGAAATATAAATGATTCTGCAGTTGAAGATGATCCCTTTATAGGGATATCATTTGAAAGTTACTTTATTAAGGATGAAGCCTTTTATATGAGAAATGATCACAATGAAGGTATTTGGATTTCAAAGAAAAGAGGTAGAAGCATTCGAGCAAAGAAGGAAAACAAAGATAAGGAGCATACAAGAAAAAGAAAAAGAACAATTTAAACTTGTAGGTTACTTGTTTTGTGTGATTTAAAAATTTATTGTTATTTATTATGTGCTTATTTGTTTTGTAATGTGTGATTTACATTAAACCTGTAAATTATTTATTATGTGCTTTATTTTTTTATATTGTTATTTATTATTTATTTTAATTTTTTACTTTTGTAGGTAAATGGCTTCTCAAAGGAGTGTTGGTCTCAATGGACCTAGTAGTGCTGATCCTAGCGTTGAGATAAATGACCAATAAATTCAGCAAGAAGCCAATTAAATAACTAGAGGATTAGCATTGATGACCGACGTGAATATAAGAAGGGCTGTTGGACAGAAATATGAAGTTGAATGAAATTTCAAAGGTCAACATATTAAGACCAACAGAAATAAATTCATCAGCTACATAGGGGTTGTGGCAAAAGAAATGTGCCGATTACAATTAGGCACTGGAACGATGTTAGTCCAGCTACTAAAAATTATATTTGGAAGCAAGTAGAGGTAAAATACTTTACTCACATCGTTGTCTTTAATTGAAATTTCTTGACCGAAAATATAATTAATTGTTTTTGTTTACAGTCAGCATTTACAATTGATGCTAGTTGGATGAAATTTGTCATCCAACAAGCTGGAAAGGCAATACGGACATTTCAATATTTTGTGGGAGCAAAATACATTAAAAAATCAGGAGGAAACATTACTGCTAAGGTCCCCGACTTGATAAGGCCATTAGTTTCACAAAAACAATGGGATAAATTTGTTGCTCAACATCTTAAGGCACAATTTCAATTGAGAATAATGAGATGAATTAATTTTTTATTATTGTTGATATATTTAATTTTATTGATATGATTCTTTGTATTTTGCACAGGAGTTGAGCCACAAAAAGAAAAAGTTGCATGAGAAAGATCTATACCCTTACAAGAAAGGGCGCATAGGATATGCAGGAATTGAGCAACAAATGGTAAGTTAATATTTATACTATATAATTTTGGCTTATTTCATGGATATATGTACTATACTCACATTTAAATTTACTTAAATTCGTAGATCGAGCGAGAGGGTTCAGGGGCAAGCTCAGTTTCACGTCACAGACTATTCATAGAGGGCCGAACCAATAAAGAAGGAAACATTATTGATGAACCTGTTCAGGAGCTTGCTGATAAGTGTATAAGTACATTAACTTAACTTAACACTTTTTTTATACTCAATCAACTAATTTAATTTTCTTACTATATATTGCATAGATCAAGAAAAGTGGCACGCTTAATGATGATGTCTTGGGTAAGGTATTGGGTAATCCCGAACACCTTGATCGAGTTAGGGGATATGGCTTTGGTGTCTCGAAAAAACAAATATTCGGGTCACAGAAGAAAGCAAGGTCAATAGAGGATGTGGGTGCAAGGGCTAAGATTGCCACCCTAAAAAAGGAGCTATCTAGGCAACGGGACATGATTGAAGCTTTACTAAAGGACAAGGAGAGGCGGGAGGCAGAGTTTCATATTAGTCCTAGCGGGAAAGGTAGTTACAGTGTCATGCAGCCTATTAAAAATCTCCCTAAGGTAAAACATTATTAATTTATTTCACTTATGTTTCACTATTTCTATTTCCCATAACTTTAATATAGTATATTACTTATTAATATAGGGTGAGAACCTATGTGAATTGTTGGCAAATAGCTTGAATCATCATGTGGTTGCTATCGGTCGGGTGTTCAATTTGCCGGGAGACATGTTACATAATATGCCACTCCCTGCGTCCTATGTACGTGTTGCTATTGATGTGTCAAAGGATTTGAACTATCTACTATCTATTCCCACCAAGGATGCAGTGATTGTTGGAGAGGCGATGGGTAGTTTTGTTGGATGACAAGCTAGTCAAGTTAGGATGCCAAGTCCAAAAAAGACTAGCAAAGATGCACAGTAAAAAAAAGATGATACCTTGATTTAGGCTCCTCTAAAAAGGCAGCCTCCCATAAAGTTGTGCCTGAACAAGAGCCTAAATTGCCAGGCCAATATAGAAATTTTCTCCAAGCATATGCACCGGTACATAGGTCTAATCCTCAGTCCTGCAAATCCCGTTCAAGGCTGGTATATATAGCGAAGACCAATATGATATGCTTTCACTTGATGTTGTTGATGAAATGCTTCAACATGATATGACCAGTCTCACTATTCTCAGCTTCTACATACGATAATTTTTTTCCATATATGAATAGTTAATATTTTAAACATAAATTAATCCATTTCTTGTATTTATAATAGGTGCTTGTATGATAAATTTGTTGTCCCTTTCGATCTACAAACGAAGTTCATATTTGTTAGTCTTCATGAAGTGGGTGCACATGCCTTAATTAAAAGCGACAAAATTTTAGAACAAGCAAAGGCATTAAGCAAAAATTTCAAAGCAAGGGCTCGAAAGAGAACATTATTCATAATACCGTATTGTCAAGGGTAACGAAATTCTCACTTATCTTAATAATTTTTTATTTTTAATTTAATGGATTAATTATAATTTTTCCACACTTGTTAATACTATTAGGGACCATTGGATGTTGATCGTTGCCGAACCATTTGGCAACACTCCAAAGATATATTATCTCGATTCTCTTGGAGGGGAACCAGGGAGGAGACAAATTTTATTGGTGTTGATTAATACGTAAGTGCATAAAGTATTTTACATATTTTTTAATTATTTAAATTTCATACTAACATATTTTTTATTGTTTCATTAGGGCGATTGTGTTATATCGCACTAACACAAACAATCAATTATAAGGTCCTTATAAATTTTGATGCGGCCTACACTTGAAATATAATTAAAGTAATTGGAATCATTTATTAAATTAAATTTAATGCATTAATACATATTCATATATTCTTTAATTTTTAGTGTCCAAGACAAAGAAAAATAGCTTGGATTGTGGCTATTGTATCATGAGATTCATGTCCCAAGATGGTATGTCAAAAATATTAACTTTTAAATTACAAAATATTTAATGTATTAAAATTATATTAATATATGTTGAATCATTTATATATTGCAATACTATGATTATTCTTATGTTAAAAAAATTCGAGAATGCAGAAATAAATGAGGTAATTGAAGAATGGTATCAATATATTTTTCAAGTGTGGACCTCATACAAAGAAGATTAATAGAACTACCTTGAAGAAGTTTAGAAAGTTTTTTTTTGAAAAAATTTTACTTTATATAATTACATTTGTTTATTGATTAATTTTGAAATTGAATATAATAAATTTCGTTATATTCAAATCTGGAATGATTGGCTGCTGCTATTTTGATTTCTTTTTGCAGGGAGCTGGTATAAAAATAACTCACGAATTAAAAAAAAAACTACATAAAAAATGATAGCTATATAAATAACCGTCATGTATACTGAAATAAATGACGGGTAAAAAATATGCCCATCATTTATACTGACTTTAATGATGGGTATCTCATTTACCCGTCATTTAAAATATGGTCATAATTATTACCATACTTTAAATGACGGGTAAGTGATATACCCATCATTTATACTTCATTTAAATGACGGGTATCTCATTTACCCGTCATTTAAATTCTCATTTTGCTTTTTCCTTTATAAAATTTTATTTTAAATGATAGTTTTATAAACTATCATTTATTAGGAGTCTTTAAATGTCAGTCGAATAAATGACACTTATTAACCATCATTGATGGACTAAAATAACCATTATTTATTCTCTTTTTTATAGTAGTGAAAGGACTTAAATGGTAACTAGCTTCTATTAAGATCTAGAATTGGATCATGTTCCTTCTACTATCGTTGAAATATTTGGCATCTATAAGGTTTGGAACTTTGCTGGATCAAAGGATTTAGGTCTATGGAGGTTTTTTGTAACTGTGTATGTGATTTCAACAGTTACAAAAGACAACTATGATTACCATCCATTTCAAGATATCACTGACTCTACAAGAAGACTCTTATGCAGACAATGGCATGTTAGTTTTAAATTTATGTATTGAGGTAATAATAGGGAGGCTGATCTGTTAACTAAATTAAGTTACTCCCTACCGTTTAATATTAATATTTTTACTTCACCCACCATTAGGTAGGTTGGTCATGGCTTTTGCTATTCTCTCAGGTTAGTTAGTTAGTTGTTTAGTTCTCAGTTTCATTTATTTTCCTTGCATTGCCATCCTGTATTTCTTGATTACTCTTAATTGATTAATGGATTTCAATTTGCAATCAATAAATAAATAAATAAATAAAATATAAGTTTTGATAAACTCGAAGCCTATTTAAAGACTTTGAGCCTAAATTCAAAAGCCTTTTTAAAAGTTTGAATATGAAGTAGGCATTTAAAAAGGCATCAAGTCATGCTAAGCCTATTATAGACTCAAACTTAAGCTTAGGAAAAAATCTATATATAAGCTCAGGCCTAGATTCAACTTTGAGGCATTTGTTATATATTGAGGCTTGTTTGGTCAAATCTTGAGCTAATTTATTTACATTTTTAGATTCGATGAAAATGCATCATGGAAATTGTATATACTCAATATGTTTATAAATAAGGATTGCAGCATTTTTATGCGTTGATTTTTTTGGTAAGAAGGTATCGTTATAATGTAAATTTAAGTTAATGTATTTCAACACAGTAATTTACTATGGAGCTCCAAGTCTAATCATATGGATTATAATCATTGCATCAAACGTTTGATTACTTTGGTTTTTAACCTCCAAATTTAAAACCAAATTTGTTTTTAATTTCGTAGGGTATAATCCCTGATATAATTATTTATTTTTTTAAAAAAAATAAAAAGATAGTCAGCTTTTTTATCTTATGAAATCAACATAATAAAAATAACTTGACATATTTTTGTGTGTATGTTGAGCTTATATGTTGCGTACATGCATGTCTGTATAATTTGGTTTTCACAAAGAATATTCACGAAGAAATAACACAACTCTCATCCATTTCTTAAAGGTTTTTCCCTTAGAACGTAGATTGTGTATATATATATAAACATCATTCATGTGACATTAATGTGGAAATCTCTCTCAATGGTGAAGACCTACAACGTGGTTGGTCATGTGCTTGCCTTTTGTATTGCCAGAGTTCTTTTTGATGGTTTGCATACGAAGCTTACTTTTTTCTATATGTAATTTCTGACCAATTAGGATGGTTCCAAAGTGCACTTGGGAAAAACTGATTTTGAAATTTAA
Source organism: Prosopis cineraria (assembly GCF_029017545.1). Taxonomy (NCBI): domain Eukaryota; kingdom Viridiplantae; phylum Streptophyta; class Magnoliopsida; order Fabales; family Fabaceae; genus Prosopis; species Prosopis cineraria. The sequence goes on from NW_026556555.1 coordinate 23,418, forward strand.
CAAAGACCATTTTTTTCCCCCTCTTAACAAAGAATGCCCCATAGTTCAGGATATGAAACTTTTTCTAAACATGTTTTTAAGTTATCAATTTTTGAAGTGTAGCTTTGTTCAATTAAGCTATCATTTATTTTCCTTTAAATTTCTTGTTTAACTTTAATTTTATGACTTACTTTTATTTTCTCTGTTGTTAATGTTTGAGATGTAAAATAATAATAATAATAATAATAATAATTCAGCTACGCTAAATTTTCGGCTTCCAATAGGCAACGCCATGTGCAGTCTTTTGGCTCGCCAAGAAAATACTCTAACGCATGTATAGTCTCGCATGCACATGGAAGATTATTATGAGTTTTTAATTAAAAAAATATCTTTTGTTTTTCATATATTAAAAAAAATTAAATTATAATGTATTTCTCTCAGATTTTAAACTATATACAATTAATTTCACAACGTTCAATATATAAAAAATTCAGTTCGTAACATTAGTTTTATTTTTCATTTAAAAGAGTAAGTTTGTATTAATTACAAGTAAGTATAAATAAAGTTATCGGCTAGTTTCCATTATTACATGGTCCGTAAAAAAGTGACGTGTGTTATCTACCCATGATTAAAAAAAAAATCAATAACATTTTTTATCATTTTCTTTAATTTTTTGAATCATTTCTATAATTTTTAAATTATTTATTATAATTTTTTAGACCTTTATGTAATTTTTGAGATCCTTTTATATTATTTTTTTATTAACTCAGGTTAAAATAATTTTTTACTTAAGTGTGAAATTGAATAGTACTACAAACAAGTATTTAATTAGGAGAATAACAAATAGTTTTTAAGAGATTAATTAATTCAAATTCAATCTCAAAATGTCAAACTCCATAAATTTATATATTTAACTCTTAATTTTATAAATTTTTTGAAATGAACTTGTAATTCGTGTTTTAAAATTTTAATAAAAAAATAAATTTATTTATTATTCAATTATATTAAAATTTTTAAAAAAATAAATTATAAATTTATTATAAAATTAAAAACTGATTTACAAATTCATAAAATTTGACACTTTAAAATTTAATTTAAATTAATTAATTTTCTTGAATTTATTTATCATTTTCCTATTTAATTAAAAAAAAAATAACATTCTTTTTATTAAAAAAAAAAATAACATTACATTACTTAACAATCATAGCCGTTATTGCGTCTCCCGCATTCCTACCCTCTCTCCGAATCAAACATGCCTTTTTCCCCTCAGAAACCTATTTAATCCCACTGAATCTGTCTCATCTCTTGCATCCATTCTTCACTCAGCCCTCTTTCACTGCAGCGCTCAGCGCCGATCAGCTCTCGCAATTTTTCTCGTTCTCTTATATTATTTCTCCTCTAACCATCGTTTTTGCAGGGACTTCTTTCAGATTCGTGATCAGTTTTTTCATCTCTTTTTTTTCTTTTGCCAATTTTTTTTTTCTGTTCTATCTTCTGCTTTGTTTTTATTGCGTTTCGTTTCGTGTTTTGGATAATGGGTGCAGGATCTTTGAGTTCCTCCGAAAATTTGAAAACACAACCTCGGCGCCCTCTTCATGAAAAGTTTATTCGGAGAAAGAATTCCGAGAAAATGTAAGAAACCTTCTTTCTTTCAATTTGCGTTTTCTGCGATGCCGAATTTTAAGCGATTAATCTGGTGCTTCTTTCCCTCGCTAAATCAAGGGTTTTGTTTTGAGAAATTGAGGTTCGATTATTTATTTTCGTTAAAATATAGTCTAATGGTTTTTATTGTGCTTTCTTGTCGATGTAAATATCATCAGTTGGATAGATTCATACCAAATCGTTCAGCCATGGACTTTGGTTATGCACACTACATGCATACAGAAGGGGCAAAAGGTAAGGAAAATCCCAACGTGAACTCACCGTCATCCTAACAGAAGCAGCTTGCAGAAGCAATGAACATGAACCGGACGCGAATCTTAGCTTTCAAGAACATGCCACCTGAACCAGTTGAATTATTCCCCTGCGAGTCCTCTCCAACTCTACACAATGAATCCGCTAAGCCCCGACGGTTTATTCCTCAGTGCATTCCTAAGATCTGATCAATCTACAGTAGATTTCAATTAAACTCGGTGTCTTGAATAAACTCCCTGAGAAAACTATAATTCGTTTTGAAACTCTAGCAATTTTCACAGTTCACAAGGGGTTAGTTCTTCTTTGGGCCTAAGAAAGGGTATTGTTCATTACTGTAGTAATTAATCACTAATCTGGATTTTGGTTTTTAATGGGCCTGGGTTTTTTCCTTTATCATCTTACTTCTTATCAACTGTGTTTTAGTACAATTCGATCAGGCCAATCAGCTAACTTTTGCGGATTTAATGGGGTCTGAGTATCTTAACCATGTTCCACATTTTTTGTTCTGATATGTTTGTTGTTGGTTAAGCAGAGTTCCGAGAGGACATTGGATGCTCCAGATCTTGTGGATGATTACTACCTCAATTTACTTGACTGGGGAAGCAGCAATGTTCTGGCAATAGCACTAGGAAACACTGTGTACTTATGGGACGCTAGCAACGGATCTACTTCAGAACTTGTCACTGTTGACGAAGAAAACGGGCCTATCACTAGCATCAGCTGGGCTCCAGATGGAAGGCATATTGCTGTCGGCTTGAACAACTCTGAAGTGCAACTTTGGGACACCACTTCAAATCGACAGGTTTTTGTCTTATGAGAATCACACTTGTTTGGATAACAAACCCGTGTGTTATATCTGTGCTCCTTAGCCTAAATCTCACTTGTTTGTTTCTGCAGTTGAGAACTTTGAGGGGTGGTCATAGGCAGCGAGTTGGGTCTCTGCATGCATGGAACACATGCTACAACAGGAGGAATGGATGGTAGAATTGTGAACAACGATGTAAGAATTAGATCACACATTGTTGAAACCTACAGAGGGCATGAACAAGAGGTTTGTGGGCTGAAATGGTCAGCCTCAGGTCAACAATTAGCCAGTGGAGGGAATGACAATCTGCTTTTCATATGGGACAGAGCTGTGGCATCTTCTAACTCAGCAACACAATGGCTTCACAGACTTGAAGAACACACATCTGCTGTAAGCTCTTTGCCTGGTGTCTTTCCAAGGAAATTTGCTTGCCACAGGGGGAGGTAGTGGAGATCGATGCATTAAATTCTGGAACACCCACACAGGTTACTTTGCTGAACTCAGTTGACACTGGGTCTCAGGTTTGTGCCTTGTTGTGGAACAAGAATGAGAAGGAGTTACTTAGCTCTCATGGATTTGCCCAGAACGAGCTAACACTTTGGAAATACCCATCAATGGTTAAATTGGCTGAGCTTAATGATCATACTTCAAGTTCAAAGGGTTCTTCATTAGCTCAGGTGGGTTTATAAATAATGGTTTCTTGAAGCACAAAACTTTATCCTTACATTTAATTCTTGCACCATTATTCTAATTTTTTTTCTCTGATTATTTTATTCATTTGAATTGCTGCAGAGCCCAGATGGTTGTACAGTGGCATCAGCAGCAGCAGATGAAGATTGAGTTTCTGGTACGTGTTCGCAGTTCCAGAAGCAACTAAACCTGCTCCTAAAGCAAGATCTGAGCCATTCTCGAATGGCAACCGAATTCGTTGAGTTTCTCAATTATACACCAAATCGCTCACCATCCAAGGAAGGAGCGCGTATACAGACACCACAAGATACAATATGGAACAACTACACTGCAAATACAACATGATCTGCTTCTTTCAGTGCGTGTGAATGCTTCATAGTTTGAAGATATAATTCGTACGGCTGTTATGAATTTTGATGTAAATTACGTTTCTCCATTAATATTCTTTTATGTTAATGACCAGTACAGTCTAAGTTGACATTTACAACTGTTTGTGTGTTTTCATGTAATAAGGTTGGTTAAATTCATGTACATTCTTGCGTAACATCGAACGTGGATTAATAAACAACAGTTTGTTGTGTGTCATGTTTGAAACTTCCGCGTGTCTTGTAAATCTCGTTATTCAAGAAAATTTTGGAAGGTTTCACACTCACAGCAAGGATCATTCAGTAGCGATCACCTTAAACTCTGCTAGCTTACCGTAAATTGGTGAGTGTTTCTTATAGTGAGCTAAGTCGTCGTCGTGGTCACTGGAGTGTATGTATATTATTTTTGTTCCTCTTGCATAAATAGCTCGGAGGTGAATAAATAAGAGGGTCCTATGGAAAGTCATCTTTGCAGACGTGAGTCTTTTTGCTTTCTAATTTTTTTTTTTTTTTTGCCAAATCATTACTTTCTAGCTTGAAACAATAACTATATAATTATAGGATACCCTGTTTATCTCCCCCCCCCCCCGGCCAAAAAAAAAATTTGTAGTTCTGTATCTTTATCTGTTAATGATATTACTACAAACTTTGTAATAGCTTAACTTAATAGAATATATAAAAAAATAATTTAGAGGATTCAAATCATACATAAAATTGCAATCTGTTTAACCTTTAAATATATGATTGAATATATATTGGTTGAAATTTTAATGTGTCTGAAACAATAGCTCTGCATGGGCAAAACATGTTATTTTCAAAATAAGAAAAGATTCCTTAACTGTTTCTAAGAAAAATATGATAAGTTTCTTGGCTTGGCAAATGATGAAATTCTAGCATACTCCAAGAGAGTCAGCATTATTTATAGTTTGTCTAATTATAATATCTTAAGTCATCTCATCTTAATTTTAGCTACCATTACTCAATTTATATTATTTTATTTTTTAAATATAATTCTTGAAGTAAGTAAATTATCTTAATTTAAAATAAAGTAACATAAATTAATCTATGATTAAAATGATAATTTGAAGCATTTTAATTGGATAAACTTTAAATATCGCGGTATTCCTTTATGCAAAATTTTATTTGCAAATGGATCATACCTCTTAAGGAGGAACCATGTGCGTTTCCCTCTCTTCTACCTTTCATGTGAAAGTTTTCATTGTTTACGTGATAATGGGAATGAAATTTCCTCTTCTCTTTCTCTGTTTTCTTTCTGTGACAATAAAAAGGAGATTCCTTAAACCTTAAGCCCTTAAATAAGGAAAGGAAAGAACTCAAAGAAGGTTAATTCTAGAAATGGGCATTGGAAAATGTAGTTAATTTTTTAGAAATAATCTTCATCATATTAATAGTAAGCAAAGAATCTCATTTAATAATTTCTTTATGTATTTTCTTTGATTTTCCTCTATCTCTCTCATATAATTCAAGACTATTAACATGAACTTCATATATAAATTAAATGTGATATTATATAAATCTTTAGTTTTCTTCTCATTTTCATAATCTTTTTCCCCAGTTATGAGTTTTATGTTTTGGGTGCTGTAAAATTGAGATGGAGACGAAGTGAAACTTAGGCCTCGTTGGTATGATGGAATAGTTTTTGATGGAATTGGAATTGGAATGGAATCAGAATTGAAATCAGAATTGGAATAGAATTGAATTATAAAAGTATGTTTGGCATGTCAGAAAAATTAAATGGAATCCTTGCATTACTTTTGTTTGGTATGCAAGACATGGAAATGGAATTATACTTAAAAGACAAAAATACCCCTATATAAAAATTAAAATAAAACATAATAAAAACTTAATTGTGTACCAATTTTCTTATGTATTTTATATATTAATGAAATATTATATATAAAAAATATATATAAATTATACCAAAAAAATATTATAAATATTATACCAAAAAAATTATAAATATATAAATTATATACAAATATTATATATAATACTATCTTATATATATATATTATAACGCTTATATATAATGAGAAAAAATATCATTCACCCTTTTATACTCCTTTTTCTTTTTTTTTGCTAGCATATGAGGGTTTTATTTTTTTTTGAGGGCAAATTTGTCTTTCTGGAATTTGTATGAGGGCAAAAGTGTCTTAAATATTACAATCCATAGAATTGCTCCCAATCCATAGATTTACATAAGGAATCAAAATTAGCTTTTTTCCATAGAATTAGGATTCTCAGGAATTGTAATTCATATCTACCAAACATCACTTTATTCAGATTCCTATCCCAATTCCATTTCCATCTTCACAATTCCAACCTACCAAACATGGCCTTAGGAGTAACATCAATATCATAGATAAATAAAACATATGTACTGTAACTCAACAGTAAATCGAGATTAACAATTTATTCTGTTATATTTTTTCTCTATTAAGCATTATAAACACGTTTAATTAAATTATACTTCTAATGCATTAGTTTTAATTATTTTTATAATTACATATCTTTTTCATGTTTACTTTTAGCTTATTTGATATAGCGTTTTAACTAGAAATTTTGTTATACACACTTAATCAGGGGTATTTTTTAAAAAAATCTTATTAATTATATATTAAAAAAACTCAAAATATTATATTTTTTTAACGTGAAATTTTTAAAAAATACTTTATAATATTAAACGGAGAGAATATGTTGATTTTTTTCTTTGTGCTTATGTTTTGAACTACAGGCTGGGAGATGAATAAGGATGATGGCTAGTTTAGACATGTGGACATATGGCGTTAGAACTAACAAATACCAAAAAGTCAGTTGCTTGTTTGTTGCATAATTATAGAATTGACTGCAACCAACAAGTCTTTTTTTTTTTTTTTTAAAGTAATAATCAATCTGAGTCTGAACATGATATGTAGGAGTTAGCCCACTTGATATTTTTCTCTTTTCTCAATCAGTTTGGTCTTAAATGCATAATTGTCAATTTAAAAAAAAAAAAGAAAATGACAATTAAAAATCATCTTATAAGACATTAATGATAATTGAAGATCTTGAAATATTGAAATGAATCAAACAACATAGCTGACTTTTAAATAAAAAATGAATCAAACCATATAGCTGAATAAACAAAATGAAATAGATAGAAGTTGGTTTCATTCGATTCGATTTTAGTTTGATTTTGCTAGCAATGGTGACACAAGAAAGAGTCAATGTGAGACCACCTGAACCCCATAAACAAAACTTCATTAGTTGCAATTACTAGTGACAAAAGCTCTTTGGCATGAAAATTTTAACCTAGGAGGAAGTCTTTAGCTTATATATAGTGTTGCCCTGTACTCACTTATCGCTATAGTTTTCCATTATTTGATTTTGCCCAAGCAAGAGTTATCTTGATTATGACATCAAGAATTTGGGATTCTTCTTTATCTTCCTCGTTCATATATCAAGATAGATGATTCTCCTTCATTATCTCTTTGTTTTTTTAAACAACTTTTACAATATTCTCCATAAACCTTGGGATGTTTGTGACATTTCATTTAACATAACTACATATTTCAAGACTAAAACTTAAAATTTTAAAATAAGTTTATTCAACTTTTTAGACCAATTTAACTAAGCACTCTCAATTATAGTTGCAAATTAAAGTTCACTATTTTAACACAACCATGATCATCCTACCCAAATTTTACCCAATCTACTATGGTGGTTTGTTTGGATTATCTCCCAACTGAGGTCGAGGTGACCTAAATCTCAATTGAAAAATAAAAAGTACAATATACCTTTTTATTTTTAATAAATTAGATGGTGTTTTGTTATTAAAATATCACTTTATTATTTATAACAATAAGTTGTGGCATTTCATGTAAAAAAATGCTATATCTTGTTATTTTACTAAATTGTAAATAAATGAATAATTAATAAGTGGTGGTATTTGATATATGAAATGGTACCAAAGGTCTTCCAGCTTTGATTTTAGTGGCGTTTAGTTTTTAAATTTTAATCGCTTCTAAAAAAAACATGCTACTAAATTTTGTTTTTGTACTAATACAAAGTACTCCAAGAATATAAAGATTGCTTTAATTTGGCTTGAGAATATAAGCAAATGCCTGAGTTGGATAGGAAGCTAGTAGAGCATTGCCTACCTGACAAAACAGATTTCAATTTGTCCTAGCACCAACTCAAAGGATTTTCACCTAGATAGAGCCCCAAGTGAAAGAAGAGATTAAGAAGCTGTTAGAGGTTGGATTCATTATCTCATTCCAATACTCTCTATGGTTATCAACATAGTCCTGTTCATGAAGATGAATGGAAAGATTATGGTGTGCATGGATTTTCAAAACCTCAACACTGCAACCTTAAAGACATGTACTCCATGCCAAAAATAGCCTCTTGATAAATTCTGGAGTTGATAATGAAACTATTCTCTTTCTTGGATTATTTTTTCTAGGTATAAACAATTTTTCACTATAAAAGAAGACATCTACAAGATTGTGTTCAAGTGCCTAGTTCCATTTGCACCTTTGAGTAGGTGGTCTTGCCCTTTGGCCTGATAAATATAGAAAAAAGTACAATATATATTTTTTCAAAAAATAAATTAAATCATTAGTAGAAAAAATAAACATGAGAAACTTCCAATCTTGATCCATTGATTAAAGTATGAAGCTTCACTCATACCAAGGGAGCAAATGAAATTAAAATGTGAAAAATAACAATTAATCTTTTTTTGAAAACTTTCTCTGGTTAGCTACTCCATTCATTTTTATTTATAAGAAAAACTATTATTTTTAGTATGTTTTTTTATATAAGCAAAATTACATTTTCCAATAGGTATTTATTGCAAACTTCTTAAATTACCCCTCATAATTTAATGAATAAATAATTATAAAGACTTAATTAACATAATTAATAAAGGGTATTGTAGTCTAATTCTTTTATTTTCAAACATAATTAATATAGTTAACCAATTTTTTTAAATTATGTGATATAGCTTTTTTCTCTTACAAATAAAAATAGAAGGAGTATGTCCTCGCCCATAGGGAGCAATGTGAGGTTTGGTGGAGGTTATTCAACATCATCATTTCATGATTATGATCTTCAATCACCATGGTCGTTGCTAGAGAAAAGAATTAGGAAATCAGAATTACAAAAATTCAAATGCAAGATAGATTATGGCCTTATTTGGTATGATGGAAAAGTTTTTTGGGGATTAGAATTGAAATTGAAATTAAAATAGAATTGAATTTTAAAAGTGTATTAAACATGGTGATGGAATCTTGATATAATTTTAATAAGTATATTCGCTTAAAATAGAAAAAGACCAAAGTGTCCATTTTATTTTCTTTTAAAAAACTCATCCCATCTTTTCTTTTTCTTGCAATCTCATCCACGAGACCTCGACACCTCTGCTCTATCTGCTCAATCACCAATCACCTCACTAGCATCGCCCCTACTATTTTAGGCTTCTCTGGTTCGAACCAAGAAACAAAGCCATAATGCTTGAAAATCATATTCCTATTTGCCATAGTTAAGATTTCGAAGCAAAAGTCAAGCGTGTCAAAAAGGTGAACTTTCGTCGGACCCGTGAACTTCTGTTAAAGGGCCTCTCAGCCAAGACAATGTTCATAGCAGCAGCGAACCCGATGAACTTCCATCCAATAGTGCAACATGTGATTAGAGCAAGACTGAATAAGTCACAGATCTAATGGTGCTGATCCTGAAGCTGGAACTAGAGTTCCCTTCATCGATTTCTGAGCAATGGACTGTTCTTGCTAACACTGGACACTTCATTGTTCTTGTTGAATCATCAATAGTTAGAGGATGAGGAGACGGTTGGAAGGCGAGGTTAGAGAAGACGATCGCAAATGATGCTGATCTTGATTCATGCTAAAAAAGGCCAAGAAATGTGATCAACACATAAGCAAGAAGGCTGGGTTGGAGGAAAAGAAGGTGATGATGGTAGGGGTCAAAATGTTAGAGACACGATTCAATGAAAAATGGGCCAATTCCATCATGCTAGTGATAGAATTTGATTTTATATTTATACTTTACTACTGGAATTTAAAATCTTAAGAATCTAGATGCTATCACACCAAACATGCTAAAATTCAAATTTCATGTTCAATTCTATTTTCACATGTAGGATTTTTTATATACCAAATAGGGCCTATGTTATCAAAATCATGCTAGCATGGAAAAGTTAGACACAATCACGAAATTGATGAATGCTAGATAAAGATGTAGGAAATCAGGGGCACAAAAAAACATAAACACATCAAACAGCTTCATGAGTCTTCATGTAACGGGCGTCTTAATTAGGACTTATCATCATACTAACCAGGTTAATCAAGGACTAACCCAATAGACTATACAATACGAGTTAATCTAAATGAATTCTTAATATGTATTTTATTTTTTTACAACTATTTAATATAAAGGAATCCCAAGTCTTTAAAAGATTTTAAGAATTCATATCATTCAATTAAACATATGCGGAAGCATGATAATAACTATTTTTTACTTGCACAAATATTTTGACCCATTAATATAATACAAGCATCAAAACACATCTTAAGAGCCCAAATTACCTTTCCATCCTACACAAAACCCAAAGTGCAAATGGATCAAGAATAGTATTATCCTAATTGGCAATATCATAAACTAAATACACATATCAACATAAAAGGAGAGAGGCCTACAGAAGTGATTATTATCACTTGGCCTAATGCTCCTTTTCCTCTGTTCTTCTCAGATGAGCTAGTTCCTGTAATATGTTAAAAGAGATGGGTGAATACAACCACTCAGTAACCAAGGTATATCTAAGTTATACAAATAAATGATAATTAATCATGAATGCAAGTGACCAATAAATTTATCAAGGTGACCATTCAAACAATCACATTAATAACATGTAATCACATTAACATTGAACTCATGTGAATATTTCAAGAATAAAGTTAAGTATAAAATTTGCACAAATAGCCACATATACATGATTCGGATAATTACTACATGTTCTCATTTCTACAATTACAATTAATTCTCAACATAACCATCAATCACTCAAATGGCATGATAATAATAATATGCATGATCAATCTCTTCCTTATATCCCCCGTATTTCCTCTGACATGAATCCGTGGCCAACAACCAAAAGGGATCATCCATGTGGTGAGACTACCCAAAGCCTTAATCAATCATGAGGGCTACCGGGCCAGGGTTACCTTACTCACTTAGGAACAACACGGTTTCCCCCAAATCACACAC
>NW_026556556.1:0-34439 GCF_029017545.1 Prosopis cineraria
TAATTTGCCACTCCAACCTTCCTCAATTTACCGTCTCTTCAGGTCTTTGCATGTTAGGAGTTTACATTATAGACTTGTCCTCCTTTGATGGGCCTCAAATTTTTAACTGATTCAGTCAAGCCTATAAGTCCTATGGCTTTTTCTACGCCGTTTCAATTAATCATGTTAATCTTGATGCGCATGTGTGCGCCAGTGTGCTTTGTTCAGCTAAAATTCAAGGAATCTGCAAGTGATTAACCATGGGGTGGACTTAGAGGCGGTGAAGAAAATGTCAGAGGTGGCGTATGAGTTCTTCAGGTGCCAGTGGAGGAGAAGATGAAATTGATGTTGTGAAAGGAGAGAACGCCGATCCGCTTAAGGCCTTGGAAGAGTACAAAGGAAGAGTCACGTACAGGTCGAGCTTCTTTCTCCGATCCCAAAACCTGTGGCAAAAGAGAAAGAAAAAACTCACAGAAAGAGAAGCCTAAGATAAGGAGAAGAAAGAAGAGGTTTTTTTACTTTTTCCCCCTTATTACATTTCAGCCCCCTTTATTAGAAGAAAGAAGATGAGACCAAGAGACACATATAGAGAATGAAAGGTGTGTGAGAAGTCACAATTTTTTTCCCAAGTTCCTTTTATTCACACTACTTTCGCTTGTCATGCAAATCAAATAATGGTCTTCTGTGAAACATCGTAAAATTTAATCTGAGTTCAATTAATTAGTTATTAGGTTTAATGAGTTAATTGAGTTAACTAAATGTTAATTAAGAAGTTTGGTTGGCCATTTGAACTTATTAAAACCTGTAAGGGTTTTAAATAGGACCGGGAAATTATTGCGCTGTTTTGAGTTCAAATTATCTAAGTACACGTATATACCACTACAACTCATCTGGCAAATGGTGGTTGGTTGTGATCTTGTTCCTAGATAGAGTTTTCTTCACATTCTGAATCTGCGAAAAAAGAAATAAAAAAGTATGTCCGTTATAGAGGGATTAATTGCGAAGCTTCGCACCATGACTTTGCACGATCTTAGCTGGAGTTTCATAGCAGCCATGGATTACAGCTTGAAGGCCTTTCATCCTCTCAAAGTCAAGGGCCACCAACAGGAACAGAGAAGTGTCAACCCATGAACCACCTCCTTTGCATGGTGACTTCAGAGAGGATGCCATTTGCATTTTGCAATAGCTAAGGTTTTATTGAGAGCTTTCTTACACAACAAGGCTTGAAAACTCAAAATCTCATGCCATTCAGACGCTAGCCGCTGTCAGTCCTGACCTTTTTGGGTGGTCCGTTTTTTTATTTTATGGGAAGACTCTTAAATTTACAAAAAGCAAAAGGACTCATGTACCATGTGCCCTGGAGAAAATGACAGTCCTGATGAAATTTGCCCCAGCCACCCAAAAAATTAAGAAAGCAAATTAGATGATCGCCATGAACATCTCAGTTTTTCTTTTTTAATGAGAAGTTGAATACTATTGTATTCAAAGACAAATATATTACAAAGTACAGGGAAAGGGAGATACCTCTTCATCATTCTCCATCTCAGGAACAGATCAAAAAAGGTGGAGGAGAAAATTTCAGTATTTGACCCCCAACATGGGCTTTGAAATCCAATCCCTAACAACAACCCCCCCCCCAAAAAAAAAACCGCCTCAATGCACATCAGCTTCAGTATTTGTGGTGAAAGCCGTGATAGTGATTGCAGTGCGTTTTCCCTCAAGAAATCCATTAATATCACTTTGTCTTTTCCCAACCAATCTTCCAACTTGTTCTTCTATCACTATCTTATTTAATGCACTACAAGGGAAACCGATTCAAGTTGTATTTCTTGTATTCGGCCATTATTAAAAAACAAAACACATGTTAAGAGATACGAGTAAAATTTATATATAAAATTTTAAATAAGACCCGTCAACCTCACCTGATAACTTTTGGATATTATTCTGATAAGAATTTTAGTGGACACTAGTATTTAATTAACAGCACGACGAACTGACGATTGAGAAGCAGAAAAAAATAATTTGCCACCGGGATGCCGCTGCCCAGCCCCCTGCAAAAGTCAAATATGTCGCCTTATAATTTACCAAAGCAAGAATGTGTGGTTTGACTCCGTGCCCCGATGTTCACATGGCATGACTTCAAAACTCAGACACGACCACGGAAGTGCCTTCTATAAAATGACCAATAAGCACCGTAAAGAACAGTGTAGAGAAATAAATAATACCTGCACCTCGAAACATGGTCGACATCAATATATTAAGCCGTCGGTGGCCAAGACATTCATTAATCGCCTAAGAACGACATTGAAATGGCTTGCCCTTAGAGGCCTTTAGTCTTAATGACAATATGTTGACAACTCGGCGACAATTTTAATCCGCACGGCACAGCCTCTGCTCATAAATCCTGGAGTTGATGGCCACAAGGGCATAACAGTCAATATATTATTCCATGAGTCCACCTCGACCAGGTCACACCTCTTCCCCGGCAATAAAACATATCGGATCTGTCTCATTTCCTTTGCTTCTGTGAAGCCGTGGCCAAGATGGAGAACCTACGGTGTTTTCTCTTTGTTCTTCTCCTCTGTTTCTTTTTTCACACCATTCCTTCGCTGGCAGCTGATACCATCTCTGCGAATCAAACTCTTTCTGGGGATCAAACTATCATCTCATCTGGTGGTGTCTTCGAATTGGGTTTCTTCAAGCCAGGTAATTCCTCAAACTACTACATAGGCATCTGGTATAAAAAGGTCTCTCAACAGACCATTGTTTGGGTGGCTAACAGAGACAACCCGGTCTCTGATAAAAAACTCCGCCAAATTAGTTATATCAAACGGAAATTTGGTTCTCTTCAATGAGTCCCGAATTCCAGTTTGGTCGACACTTGAATGCCACCTCCTCAGACTCTGCCGTTGCTATACTCCAGGATTCTGGGAATCTTGTCCTAAAAGACAAGCCGGAATCTTCAGAAAACATATGGCAAAGTTTTGATAACCCATCCGACACGTGGCTTCCTGGTGGTAAAATTAAACTCGACACTAAAACAAAGCAGCCTCAATATCTCACTTCCTGGAAGAACAAAGAAGATCCTGCGACGGGTCTCTTCTCTCTGGAGCTTGACCCGAAAGGGACCACCTCGTACTTGATTCTTTGGAACAAGTCTGAAGAGTATTGGACTAGCGGTCCTTGGAACGGCCAAATTTTTAGCTTGGTCCCTGAAATGAGGGCGAATTTCTTATACAATTTCACCTTTGTTTCGAACGAGAACGAGAGCTATTTCACTTACTCCATGTATAACTCTTCTATTATATCTCGTTTCGTGATGGATATCTCGGGACAGATCCAGCAACTCTCGTGGCTAGAAAGCACGAAGCAGTGGAATTTGTTTTGGTCTCAACCAAGACAACAATGTGAGGTTTATGCATTTTGTGGCTCATTTGGGACCTGCAATGAGAATTCCCTGCCATTTTGTACTTGCTCGACTGGTTTCAAGCCAAAGTCACAAACTGATTGGGATCTTGAGGATCACTCGGGTGGGTGTGTGAGGAAAACCAAGTTGCAGTGTGAGAATCCGAGTTCATCTAATAGAGAGAAAGACAGGTTTTTGGCAATGCCAAACGTGGCCTTACCTAAACACTCACAATCTGTGGGAGTAGGGAATGTTGGTGAATGCGAATCCACGTGCTTGAAAAATTGCTCTTGCGCTGCTTATGCTTATAACAGTAATGGGTGTTCTGTTTGGAATGGAGATTTACTAAGTCTGCAGCAACTTTCTCAAGATGACAGTAATGGTGAAACTTTATATCTAAAACTTGCAGCTTCTGAGTTTTCTGATACTAAACAGAAAAATGGGGAAACTATTGGTATTGTGGTGGGCATTGTAGGGGGTTTAGGGGTTCTCCTGGCCATTCTGCTGTTTGTGATAATCAGGAGAAGGAGAAGAATTGTTGGAAAAGGAAAATCGGTAGAGGGTTCATTGATGGCATTTGGGTACAGAGATTTACAAAATGCAACCAAGAATTTCTCCGAAAAGCTAGGAGGAGGAGGTTTTGGTTCTGTTTTCAAAGGCACATTACCGGATTCTAGTGTCATAGCAGTGAAGAAGCTTGAAAGCATAAGCCAAGGTGAGAAACAGTTCCGATCAGAAGTCAGTACTATAGGTACAGTCCAACATGTTAATCTTGTTCGTCTTCGTGGGTTCTGCTCTGAAGGCAACAGAAAGCTTCTGGTTTATGATTACATGCCAAATGGCTCATTGGATGCCCATCTGTTTCAAGAAAAAAACTCCAAGAAATTGGAATGGAAACTAAGGTACAACATTGCTCAAGGAGTAGCCAGGGGACTAACTTATCTCCATGAGAAGTGCAGAGACTGCATCATACACTGTGACATAAAGCCTGAAAACATTCTTTTAGATTCTGATCTTTGCCCAAAAGTTGCAGACTTTGGCCTTGCAAAGCTCGTTGGAAGGGATTTCAGTAGGGTTCTCACAACCATGAGAGGGACAAGAGGTTATCTTGCCCCAGAGTGGATTTCTGGTGTGGCTATCACAGCAAAAGCTGATGTTTATAGCTATGGAATGATGCTTTTTGAATTTGTGTCAGGTAGGAGGAATTCAGAGGCATCTGAAGATGGTCAAGTTAAGTTCTTTCCGACATGGGCTGCAAATGTAGTGATTCAAGGAGGTGATGTTCTTGACCTTTTGGATCCTGCATTGGAGCGAAATGCAGACATTGAGGAGCTGACTAGGATAATAAAACTTGCTTCATGGTGCGTACAAGATGAAGAGAGTCACAGGCCATCAATGGGACAGATAGTTCAAATACTTGAGGGGGTCTTGGATTTGAATTTGCCTCCTGTTCCAAGATCACTCCAAGTGTTTGTTGAAAACCAGGAGAACATTGTTTTCTTCACTGACTCAAGCTCCAACCAGAGTTCACAGGCAAGAAGCAACACCTCAGCAGTATCTGCGCAAGCCAAAAGCAACATCTCATCAGCAAGCTCCAAGTCCTCAAAAGAAAATTAGGGGGATTATATGCCTCGCTTTCTCTGTATGCTGATGAATCTCATTATAATGTGTGGTTGTATCTCCTTACCACGTCAAGATCTTGTATTATATATTTGAATTAGAATGATCTGATCTACTGCGGCTTTTTCTGTTTATGTAATATGATATAGTGATATGGCTAATAATAGAAACGAGATGTGAATTACTGGTTTTGGATTTTGTAAATGCTATTTTAATTAATGACCTCTTGTTTCTTCTATTTGAGCCTAAATAAAGTGCATGAGAGCGAAGTAAGATTTGGATTTAGTGACTGTACTTAATATAGATATTGAGTGCTTATACCATCTGAGTTGTTTAAATCTAAATCAACGATTTAAATAAATTCACTCATTCATTAATTTTAAATGATGTATAATTCATAACCATTGATCTTGATTTTAATAGTTCAGATGGTACAAGCATTCAATGCCTGTATTCTGTATTAAATATAGTCACTGAATTCAAATCGGAGCGGAACATAGACGTGCAGCTATTCTTCCGGCTTTTGGGGATCATTACCTTAGACTTACGATTTGACTGTATTTTGAGTATTTGAGATGCTTGCTGCAATATTTTAACTCCGTCTTCTCTGTTGCTAGAAGAGACCAAAACAGAAAGACACTTTCCACTGTAAGATAAAACTGACGTGAATAGTGTAATCACTCGCGCACGCGCGCACGTTTTACTGCACTATTATTACCTGACATAGTTTTAAATGGCTAAGGAGTAGGAAGGTGCACAGCACCACCATGAAAATCACAAAAATTAAGAATGACGAATGCTTTGCATGCTCTTCCATGAGATGCCTTCATTACGAGTGGAATTTTCAAATTGAATTTTTATATTGCATTCGTAGAAAATAACACAAAAAAATATGGTTATCGCAAGTTTTACATCCTATAATTATATACATAATGATATGATGTCATAAAGTTGAGGTTAACGTGGAGTGGGTGGCCTGCCATCTTAAATAACCTTAGAAAAGTGGTAAGCCCTCTCCAGTAGCCCACCTCTGTTATGGCCTCTTTACTTGGATTCAATCTCTGCATTAACATGTATTAATACGCTTTGGCTTTTCTTTTTTTATTTTTGTGTAAATAATCAACAACAAAGACGTTTCTATTTTATACTTAACCGAACTTATAGTGGGATCTATTTTATAAATATCCCAAAGCAACGCTTCTTTGCAAAAACTTTTTTAATTTTCGGAAGTCTTTTAACAGATGTTTAGCTTTCTAGCAATTCTCGTCCTCATCCTTTTGTTCATAACTTTGCCTCCTAGTATATTATATTCCAAATGACACGCGTAGTTCAATATTTTTTTCCACGTTAATCTTATATATATCACTGCATCAAAATAGTGTTTTCCTCATTCTAAATTCGAGAGAAAATAATGCTTAAAATTTCATGAGAAATGTTCTCATACATAAAATTTGAGAGAATTCCTAATGAAAGCAGAAGTTGGGAGAATTTCTCCCAAAAATAGTGTCACTTACACGTCTGACTTGATTGAGATTATGAAGATAAAAATGACAAAGTGATTATAACATTGATGGAGAGTGGAGAGGAGAGAAAAAAGACTGAAAACTTAGACGGGCATACACTTGGCTCTACTTAGGATGATCAAGATTTGAGAGGTCGTCCATGGGATAAATTAAAAGCAATATATGATTAAATAGTCACACACAAAGAAACAAAAAAACAAAAAAGATTTACGCGGAGCAGCAGCCATATGGCACGGCGTCTTAAATAAAGAAAGCCTCTCTCTGTGGGTCTTCTTTTAAAAACAGAAGCACCTTCCCAACGCTCCTACGTGCCACTTCCTTAGCTCCTCCTTTAAATTAAATATGTTCAATCCTCACTTGCACTTCGCTTTTTATTCTTTTTTTGTGAAAAAGATCTTGTTTATTATTGTGGCAACTATTTGGTTAATTGATAGCGTCTGACTGTCCCTAAAGCAATGCTTC
Organism: Prosopis cineraria; assembly: GCF_029017545.1. Taxonomy (NCBI): domain Eukaryota; kingdom Viridiplantae; phylum Streptophyta; class Magnoliopsida; order Fabales; family Fabaceae; genus Prosopis; species Prosopis cineraria. Next base: position 6,991 of record NW_026556556.1, read on the forward strand.
TTTCTTTGCATTTCTAATTTCGTGGCCTCTTTTTCTAATCCTTACTTTCCCTTTGGTCTTTTGGGCAGCAATGATACGTCTCATGAAAATTACTGTGGATTATATTAATTATATTAGATTGTCCAAGTGTTGAATAGACTAGCCAGAGTCTATGTAGGAAGTCTCCCAACAAATAAAATTGTGCTTATAATTGATATGTTGTAAAAGACAAGAAAATTATACACTTGACCTTTCAAGTTTGAAGATAAGATGTGATATTATTTCATTACTTTTTGTTAGTTTTTACTTGCATGACATATATTAATAGTTTTATAATTTCCTCTGGTAATACACTTTTATATATTTAAACAAAAATTTATCAATTGATAAGCTTGAAATATTTACTGTTTTTCTATAATACCATCATTCAAATATGAACAATTAGCTCTCGCATAAAATTTAACGCAGCCGTCTAATTAGAAATTTAATCACATATGGCCAAAATTAAAAATGAATTTTATAATTTGGACAAAAAATCTAATCATATAGCTGGGAGTAAAATAGTATATTTATCTGATCTTATTTAGAAGTAACTTTTAAAATATTTTAACAAAAGTTAAAGAAAAACTTAAAACTCATATTTCAACTATATCTCTATTAAATATACAAACTTTAATATGATAAAATGAAAAAATTGTGATGGAAAATATTTAATGATGTGGCTTATAAATGGAATAAAAAATTTATTCTCTCTCTATCTTACAAACAAGAACATAAGGAGTACTTCCTATTGGCCCTATCATAAAATTCATCATCATATTCTTTAATACAAGACGCACTCTGTCTAATGAACTTTGTAAATCTATATCGAGTCTTGATGATAAAAATTGGAGGGAGTCTAAATTACAATCATACCAATGATAGGATGTGTCAAAAAAAAATGAGGTCAGATATTAATTAACTGATGAAGCAAAATTTGTCCAAAATTCTGACTGGTCTGTGATTATTATTTAAAAAAATATATTAATTCAAAGTCCTTAAATCATTTACTATTCCATCCATCTCAAATTACAAGTTAACTTTAAATTTATTTTATTATTTTAAAATATAAAACAATTTGATAAAAATAAAGGTTCAACAATGATATTTTTCAAATATTATATTTCAGATGTAGAGAGAATTAAAATGATTTTAGTGTGATAATTAAATCTGTAGGTGTAAACTTATATTAAATGAATGACATTTTTAAAATTTTATATTTTTATTTTAAAAAGTAATTTTGTAATATATTATCATTAAATTATATATATATATATATATATATTCTTGTAGCAAATTGTTTTGTAATTTAGGATGGTGGACTATTAATAAGTAATAACCTACGCTTAGTGAAGTAAACTTAACTCCAAAGTTAGCAAAATTCTCAACAGTTGTCATATTTCTGTGTCCATTTAGCTCAAAAGAAACGTGATGGACATGCAATCAGCTGTCCCGCAAAAGTAAATTCACACACACACACACACACACACACACACACACACCAAATCATAATATAAAATATTTTTTAAAAGTCTTATTTAATTTAAAATAAGAATATTAAGTAACTTTTATAATTATTTTTTGAACTACATTCCTACTTTATTTATTACTTTTTTTAAAAAAAATACATTAAAATTTTAATTATCATTATCATGATATTTATATAGGATATTCAATCAAAGTATAATTAAAAAATATAATTTTTTAAGAAATTAATATTTTGATTATTAACATTTTTTATAGCTGTAAATTAGTTATTCATGTCTTATGTTTTAGTTCGAAGGACCTCCAATCTTATTACAGGATATTTTCTAAAAGAGTTTTTGTATTTTTAATATAAGATACTTGATAGAATGTTAATTATATTTTTTAATATTATTTTTATTTAAAATTATTTATCATAAGAGAGAATGTGACATAAATTTAAAATATTTTTCATTTAAGTAGAAGTAAAATTAAAAATTTATTTTATTTTTAGATAAAGTTAATATTCCAACTACCTCTTCTTGATTTATGTAAAATGGTTGAAGATGACTTATAATAAAAAGAAAAGAAAATACATATTGTGGCAAGATTTCATTATTAATGGTGTTTGCTCAATTAATTGCGATGTTGTTTAATTTATTTAAAGCTAATCCATCCCCTCTCAAGTAGCAATGGTTCAGTAATAAAGTGAAGTAGACACCCATGCGTTCCTTATTTAAACTACATTTTGTGCCCAAATACGATCCACATGATTGTTTGTCTTTTGCTTTATACAAGCTTTATTCTTAGAAAATGGCCAATACTCTCCCTCTCTCCCTCACACACATTATATTCCTTGTCTTCATGTTTCTCTCTTTTTGATTGGTTTGGAGCCACCACACCAAATTAACTTTATTGACGGCCCCATCACTTTATTGTTTAGCAAAATTATGAAGCGACAAGCCAAGTATATGGGTGTGGGGAATCTAGAATGCCACAAACCCCATGCCCTAAGAAAAGGAATTCACCAACACTTGAAAATCTTCCCCAGCTGTCAAAACTACTCCTCATGGACCATCGTATATGTAATACTACCCTCCTCAACTCTAAACGATTTACTTATTTTATGATTTAATTCGTGAATTTTATTTTTAGTATATGAAGATAAACTTAAATTTAAAATAGTAGTTAGATTTTGAGTTGAATTTTAAATGCTTATTTAACCCAAAATAAAGATATATATTAACATACTTTCTTGAAAAAATATATATCTTTAATTGAAAAATAGTATTATTTTTAAATTATTCTAGCCAGATTCAGATTTCCATAGATTTTTTTTTCTTTTTTACTAAAGACAAGATCATACATCAGATATGATATGAGATCTTGGAGGAGAAAACATACTTGAATTGATACACCGGTTGGGTTACCAGGTTACTGTGCAGAAACAAAGTTATAATAGAACTTGAGTTAGAAACATACGGCAAATGTACTTGCAAAGAAGAAGAGCGACTGAGAAAAATACAAGAGAGTATACATCTCGAGCCAATGACCTCAAGCATATTACACTTACGGATCCAAACCTTCATCATATTTCTGATTTAGTCCCACTGCTTATATATTAAGACCAATACACTGAGAGTGAATAACCCAACATTAGATATATATCATATAATAACGGTTTAAGTGTTAATTCATGTGATATTCTGTCCAAACTCCAGACATTAGCATCACGTGATCATTTTCCTCTCTTGCTTTTGGGTACAGCAGCAGCATGTGATTTTAATGTATGCGCGTTCAATTTCTATTCCTCCCTGACAACTCTTAAATTAAAACGCTGATGATTCCCTTAAAAAAAAAATCTTATTAAATCTATGCTAAGATTTTTGTCCTGCTGGTAACAGACTTGAGAAAGAGTCTCAAAACAGATTTAATAATAAAGAGGTCAACTTTTTTTGTGGAGAAAACAAAGCTTTATAAACAAAAAAAAAAATCAGACCTTTTGAAAAAGAAGCAACTTTTTGCGGGCATTATTACTCACTAGCATTACTCATTTAAAAAGCAATAGGAGGAGGACAAGCGTCGTAGGAAATGTCAAAAGGTGGCTTAACTAAACTCATTTTAATTACACCATCCCTGCCTGTTCTTTCCATTTCTCCAAAATTGCCCGTCAACCTCCTCCATGACCATTTATTATCAATCAGCCCGCCCATAAGCCACTAGTACTCTTACAGGTAAGTCCTAGCAATTCATTGACTCAATAAGCTCAAGGCGCTTTAACTTAATTTAATTTTGGATCTTCACTGCGTAAATTTTAGTTTCATTAAATTCCCCACTTAGTTCAGCTATTTTGTTGTTGCCCTGACCCATGGGTATTACTCTCCCCCTTCCAAATATAAAACATGTATTTTTAAAATTTTCACATCTATGGAAATTAAATTTGGCAAGAAGGGTTAGTATTTCTAGATATGATAAATCAAAATTTAAATTCTTATTAAGAGAGGTGCTCAAATTTAGTATCAAAAAATAATTACCTCCAATAAGAAGACATTTGTAAGCAAAAAAAAAAAAAATCATACTCCAATATATGAAGGATTTTACGATTTTTAAGAAGGAATGAATTAATATAATTTTTACTCAAATGCTTTAATGAAAATTTATTAAAATTAATTTTAGAATTTTCCCTCGGCAACATTTGATTAATTGTCAGTATTAAATGAGGGTAAACTTAGAAGAAAATTTTAAATTTTAACTACCTTAGTTATTATTTTTAATTTATGTATTTTAATTAAAAACACCTTATATTTAAAATGAAGGCATACCACTATCATCCATCAATTAGAACAACCGAAATTTTTTAAATTTGCTCATCATCTTTTTATTGCTCATATATTGAAGGCAATCACATCTAAAGTACAGTCGATCATTGAATCTTCTCATTTAATTATGTTGAAATATGTGCAAGTGTTTAATATAATTGTATTAAATAAATTAGCTGAATTGTTATATTGAAAGATGATGAAAGAAGATAAATATTATTACGTCCTATTGTTTTGAAATTTTAACAAGATTTATAATATTCCTCTGATTCTATTAATATTTATTTGATACTATTTATTGGGTATTCAATTATTATTATGTCTATTTTTCTCTGCTTGTCATTATTAAATGTTGAGAAGGTTATTAAATATTAAATTATTTTATTTTTACAGTATATATATTTAATAAAAATAAAATTAGATTTTTTTTTGAAATTTTAAACAAACTTAATAAGATTTAAATTTTTTACTGATTTCAATAAAAATATAAAAATGATTCATAAATATTAAGTAAATTTTACCCAAAAAGGAATGGACAAATATTTGTTCCTATAATTTTAGGGATAGTTTCGCTTAAGTATCATGGAAGAGAGATACATTTACCCGTGAGATTCAAAAAAAAAAAAATTCAAAAATTCTCTACAAGATTTCAAGACTCAACATAAATAAAATGGGTAGTTAAAAAAAAAATTGATACCTTTTTTGCAAAATTAACAAGTATCTAGTTATTATATAACTTTACTTGTAAATTTTTTTACAATATTTGTTAAATAATTAATTAGTTAATTCTGTGATTCCATAATCTTAAAAATGTTGCTTATTAATTTCATAAGTTTTCTTATTAATTTGTCACCATGACTTGTTAACTACCCAACTTGACTTATAAATCATTTATAATATTTGTTTACTCAATTTGATTGAAAAACATTATTATTAATTGTTAATTTGCTTACTTCATTTGTTAATTTACTGAAATTAATTGTAAATTATCTGACTTTACTTGTCAATAATCATACTAATATCAAACGTTAATTATTCAAGTTTTACTTACTAATTTACTAATATCAGTTGTAAATTATATGATTTGTCAATAATCATATTGGTTCAATCATCTTATCCTAAATGCAAAATTATTAGTTATTGATTCTCTAACTTTACTCATCCATTTACTAATATCAATTATCAATCATTTTTTCTTTCTTTTACAAAAAGGTATTTTGATTTTTTAGCCCCTCATTTTATTTTAATTTAATCTATAAATCTTGTAGAGAATTTTCAAATTTTTTTGAAAACCAACAGATAAATATCTCTCTACCTTCATCTTAAATTGAAATTCTTCCATAATTTTAAAAATGCACTCCCTCTTATTCAAAATATAAAATATTTTTAATTATAATTTGAATATTAATAAAATTTAGTTATATCCTTATTTTTAATTATAAATATCAAAAGTTTTTTTTACTCTTTTCCCAACTGACAATAATAAGTTAAATGAGATAGATAATAATTTTTAATAAAGTATTATAATATGAGAAAGCATAAATCTCCTTATAAACTAATAAAATTTTAGCTATCATGAAGAATAAGAAAAATATAATAAATATTAATGAGGTTATACAATAAATTAAGTTAATAAATACAAGAAAAAAATAAAAAAAATTCAAAATTTACTATGTCATATTTTAAATCAAGATGAGGTGAAAAAATTATCGTATAATTTGAACAGGAGGGAGTACTATTTTATCCTCGAGTGATATAAACTAAGTTTCCTAACTTTTAAACGTCATTTATTATTAAACAAAAAGCAGCATTGGATTTGAAAGACCGGGAACTTAAAGACGATCACTGTGCTCATTAAATTGGAGTCGAAATTTTTTCAACAAATTAATTAGACAGGCAACAACCAAACCTCTGTAGTCTTTACAGAGAGGAATTTCATTAACTACACTGGGTTAATTCTAAGTGTTAGATATTTGTCAGAATCTTCAAAGATGGAACCTATTCTTGGGGATGTTACTCTCTGATCTGATGTGATCCCTCCCTCCGCCGAACGCCAGAAACTACACAGCCAGAGAAATTTATGCCTCCCCCTTTGTACTTCAATAAAGAACCTTCCAGGACCTGATTCATCAACCACAATACACACTGCTTTCACATCAAATTTAATGCCCTTTATTGTCGCCGTCCCTTGTGATTCCCGTTCTTCCCTTCTTTAATTTCCTCTCTGTTTTCTGCCTCAGGTATCTTGCTCTCAGAACAGAGTAAGAGTAGAGCCAGACTGATGTCAACATAATGCCCAGAATCTTACCCCAAAACACCGTAAGCATTAAGCTTAAGAGAAGCGTAAATATTCCGGAGCAGTTCAACTTGGTTCGCTTCTTCTCTAATGGGTCTCGGCGGCTTCTTTTTCTGGGTTTTGCTTCCGAGGGGCAAGACTCGGACTTGCGTAAAAACTTTGAGTCCGATGAAAACCAAGAGTCGGGGTTTATATCTTGAATACTACTGATCTCCAGTGACGCTTGGCTCAATATGGATCTGTCATCGCCGGTCGACGAGGTTTCCTCCGTGCATGTCGTCGAATAACTGCCCTCTGATTCAAAAGAATCCCGGCGGGAGCGGTTTTTGCGATGAGATCTTCGACTCTGTAAGCCAGACAAACATAACCGAATCAGACAAACGATCAAGCAAAGATTCTTTTTTTTTTTTTGGGGCAAAAAACACAGCAAGTAACAAAGCGAAATTACTAACCAGGATGGTTTCGAAGACCATGGCTTTGATGAGGCGAGAAAGCTTGCGTTTGGGGGGCAGGGAACTGTGTGGGTTATGGATTTCATCCTTATGGGGAGCAGAATCAGAGGAGAAACGACAAGCAGGGGAGGGATGAGAGGGAACGGGAGAGTCAAGCATGACGTCGAGATCGACGACAGGGCGAAAACAAAGGAAGAACTTGTTCTTGGAAGAGTTGGTCATGGCGGGGAAAGGAGTGAGAGAAAGAGTTGAGGGTATGGAAGGGGAGGGAAGCCAGGAAGGAGAGGGAGAGAGTGGTGATTGTGGTCGGAGAAGGCCGGCAAGCAAGTCCGTTTGAAGAGGAAGTGGCCATCTGTATTTATAGAATGTTTTGATTGTACGTGTGCCGCTTTCTCCCTTCTCCAATGGTCGCCCGCTTCTCGCTAGCCTTTTCCGTTGGCAAAATATTTTTTATTAAAAAGTTTTACTATTTTATTTCAAACAAATGGCATTTTTAATTACCCATCTCAATTTATAATCACATTTTTAAAAAAATATAAATGCAAATTTTAAAAATACACCCCATTTAATATAATTTTATTTTTAGAACATTAAATAAAAAGAAAAAAATAGAGCATGATACAGAGAGAAGGTTGATATTGAAATAAGGATAATTAATAAATATTATTTTTATCAAGAGTATCTTATAACTAGGTTAGAGGAAGCAAAATACACCCATAAAGAAAAATAGTTAGATCGTTGAGAATTTAAATTTTTTTCAACTTTACTCTTTTTCAATACTACCATTTAAATTTAGGATAAATGAGTAAATTATTTTTTAAAATTTAGATTTAATAGTATCATAGACTCTAAATTTGTTTATTATGTAAATTATTTTCTCAACTTTTAAAAACAATACAACTTAACACTTGTTATTGGCAAAATTAATCCTAACCATTAGTTGATTAGAAAATAATATCAAAATTTATGACTAAATTTTTTTATCATTTTCTGTAATTTTTTATTTTTTTATTATATTTTTAATCCTTTTTGTAATTTTAAGGTCATTTTCTTTTATTTTATGGTCAAATAATGATTTTATTAACGATAGAGATCAGATAGCAATATTGTCAAAAATTGAGAGAACAATTTTCTCAACAAATGAGTTCAGGATTTTATATACTACTAGACTTAAAATTTATAAAGTAATTTGCTTATTTATCCTAAAAATTATAAGTTATTTTTCTCGAAGTATCATTTTAAAAAATAGAATTGCGATGTAATTAATTAGGTTTTTCTATTTGAGCGACTTTATTATATTAAATAAAAATAAATATAAACTATTATAATTTTAAATGTTATTAACTAACTCATAACGTATTATTGAAAGTAAAGGGCAGACAGCTTGGCTAAGTTGCTGAATATAAAATGTCAAAATTCAAACCTTCAATCATTTACGAGAATTCTTACTATTTACATCAACTTGGCGGGTGATGCTTAATTTATTATTATTTTGCTTACATTGACACACATTAAATTTTGTTTTTGTTTCGGCCGGCATTACATTTTAGTTCACAACAAGCAGTTGAAGTTAAAATCTAGTAAGAGCGAGACTCTGTCTAAACCTTTGGAGAACTGCTTACTTATTGACACTCACCCACTTTTAACTACTCATACTCTTTGATGTAAAGACTGGGAGTTTCCCAAATTTAACGTTTTGCTGGATTTGTAAAATATGGGTTTTGGCCTCTTGGGTGTCCATAAAGGACAATCAAACACCCACTAAAACCTAAGATTGGGTTTTGAGTTTCTCTCTTCAACGTATGGATGGAATTGCTTGGTTTTTGATACATTTTAAATTGGTTGTTGATTTTTGACTGAAGTAAATATATGTTAAATATACAATTTTTTAAAAAATTTAAACATCTTTTTCAAAGCGTTATACAGAGTCTAAATGTGTGAGGTTTATTTGAGTGGCGAATTCTAAATATCATATATCTATTTTACTTTCAGAACAATAAAAAAGAATGTTGAGTAGTAGTTTGGGCATCCAAAATTTAAATAAAACTTAGTCTTGTTTGTTTAAGATTGAGATATTTATTTCTAATTAAATTGAAATATAATTTTTTATAAGTTATCTATTCAATAACAAACTCTTTTTGTTTTTTAGCAAAATTCTATAGCAAATTTTTATTATTAAGAGAAGATTGGCCCATTGGGTGCAATATAGTTGCTGCCCAAAAAATATAGACCAATTTTTTATATCTTTGATGCACATCTGTATATCATTGATAAACAGTTTTAATAATAAGATGTCAGCATAATTTACAAAATTTTTTATTATTGATATACAAGGATAAATATTAAATTGGTTAGGATACAAAATATAAGAAATATTGGGATATTATCTTGGTTTGGTTTTATGACATAAGTTATATTTACAAAAACCCCTTATTAATTAATATTATTATTACATTAAAATATAATTATTTTGATTTGATTATACAAAGATATATTGAGTATTTAAATCTAATACCCAAGTGTTCTCCTTAAAATTTAATATTGAATACTTTGAAAAGTTTTATTTATTAATTTTAAGAAAAATAATTTATAGAAAAAGTATTTAGAACTTTAAATCAAATTGTTAAGTGGGTGAAGGGAAAAAGGGAGCAACTTTGGAGACAGTCCGTGGGGGACAGGTAGCAAAAAAATCATGTAACTTGGAGTGTACCCTGATTGCTACTAGTATTGATAAGCAAGAGTGTTTTCTTTATCTTTATCTTTTTTTTTCCTTTTATATTTTTGTGGATAAGATAAAGATATCACAAGGATTCTGAATTGAATTAGTTGGTTGGTGGGGTTAGAACAGGTAGTTGGCAACAAATTTTATATGCATTCCATTTCATATCAACAAATTGAAATTTCCCTACATTTGATTAATCTAAGTTTATATAATAAATTATGGCAATATGTATAAATACTAATATATGCAGAAGTGGATTGACTGGCCGAATATTAAAATCGGAGGTATCACCAAGTGTTTTGCATCGATGGGATTTGGTTCTCTTCAAGATACATAGCACACTAACTTGGATTCAATTTACATTATATATTCTTGTAATTATTAGTAAATAAATAAATAAATCATGCACTTATATTGAGAAAATAATGACGAGAGACAATGTAATAATTTATTGAATTTCGATCTTTTGTACATTTCTTCTTTTTTATCTATTGTTTGAGAAAGATATTAAAATAGAATGCGTGGAGCTTGCTATTTAAGTAGAACTAGTATGGAACCAACCATTTATTGAGGTGAATATATATATATATATATATATATGTATGTATATATATATTACGCCTATTTTTTTGGGAAATGAATTAAAAAAATAAAAAAAATGAAAGTCATAATAGCTCAATACGATCTTTTACTATTATATATAATGCTGCAAAGCAAAACATCCATTTATTCATGAATTCAGACAGGAGCTTAACAGAAAGGCAATCCAGTTTCACAAACATATTTGATTTTTTGGCAGACTTATTTTATCAAAATTTCTCTTAAATTTCATTTCCGAATAAGTAACAATCAATAAATAAAAATTGTAGTAATATTGACTAAATTTAAATGGCCCAACTACTAATCAATAAATTTATTTTTCCTAAACATTTGCTGTCCAGTAAAGTAACTATATTTTTAGTTGAAAGAAAGCCATACACTCTAAAATCTTCTCTCATTTTGAATTGATCCAGTTTACTTGAAAATTTTTGGGAAGGAACTTATAGAACTCTCTCAACTTAAAAATATTTATCTTTTACTGAAAATAATAATTATCTTTCTATCGAGAGTATTTATTTCATATTATTTATTTAAAGATACTTTTTCTATTTTACTCTTAAAAGTATTAAAGTACTGTTTGCATATTAGTAAGGTATACTCCACACAAATAAGGGATAAATTTAGTAAATGATATCATATTTTTACATATTAAGTAAATTACATATATATATATATAATAACCTTTAATGATAAATATTTTAAAATGAAAGGAGTAGTATTTAAAAATTTAAATAAACTATTATTTGCAAGAAAAAGGGTAACTGCCCCTACAGGATGATGTGGCATGATGAGGCCCAAAGGTGCTTATGTGGTCCACTAGGGGACAGTGGTAACTACTGTATTGACCATCGTTACTTTCTTTGACTTTCTTTCGTTTGGGGCCAAATTTTCTTTTGACAAAAGTTTTGGGACCAAATTGACCCTCGTTATTGCCAACACGGATTGTTTGTTTCTTTTTAACCGGGGAAAGTGACAATTGAGGATCCTAAAGGTAATTAATTTCAATTAAAAATTATAAAATATTAAAATTCTAATTAAGAATCATGAACTTTATTTAAAATTAAAAAAATATATAAAATTTTATGAAAAAGTTTAAAATTAAAAAAATATATAAAATTTTATGAAAAAGTCCTATATTAAAAATTAAAATGTACACAAAACTGCTGAATTCACTGTTGTGACATGAAAATATTGTTAATATGAGTTGAGAAAATAAGAAACTATATTTAAGAATAAATTATTTTTTATTATGAAAGAAATTCATTTTTGAAACATTCTAAGGTCATTTATAAATGTATAAAAGTGATTCAGAAATTTACTAACTTCATTTATAAATATGAACTCAATAACTTGTCAAATTAAATCTCATGCTTGTTAATATATAGTTAGACCATTTAAAAAATAAAGAGATAACATTGTTGAAATCACTATTGTAACATATGAATATTGTTAATGTTGGATGAAAAAATAAGAAATCATGCTTGGGAATATATTATTTTTCAGTATGAAAAAAAAATACACTTTTAAAATGTTCTAAGGTCACCTACAAATATATAAAAGTAACTTTAAAATTTATTAAATTTATTTAGTGATTTTTTCCTTAGAGACATTTAAGACAGTTCATATTGTTTTAAATTCAAAGAAAGGTCTATGATTTTTAATTAAGATTTTAATATTTTGTGGTCCTCAATTAAAATTAATGATCTTAAAAGATTTTTAATTATCATTTTCCCTTTCAATCGCCACTGGAGTCCTGGTGCTTTTGGCTTCCCTTCACCAATGACAAAATTGATCTTATCTGATTACGCGTAATATATACCCTCTTTTCTCGTAGGACAGAAAACAATGTTTTTTATTTTTATTTTTTGGGACCTGGGGACAGAAAACAACGTTGATGGCTATCGTATAAAAAAAGACCCAGTCAGCACTACGTTTACTCTTTTTTGTATTTTTTGTTTTGCCAGAACAACACTAGGTTTATTCACAAAACACAAAAGTGCAAATCTCAAGGAGAAATACGAGTTCGGACTTAGACAGCATTGATCTTCAGTCTGTTGAAATATGCCAAACAATTTCTAACTTGTGCTTCGCATGAAATTATTGGGTTCATTATTCTTTCCTTTTTGGCCACTGGCATTTGAACTCGTGATCCGTGCACTATGCAGTTCACATTGAAGAAGCGAGCCACAAAGTCATGCTATAAGATTGTACTCCATTATCAACATAACGTTAGAAATATGGCATTTTGAAAATAAAACACTAATTATTGTGGCTAACTTTGTACTATACTCATGTTTCGATTCATTGCATGCTACTTTTGTTGCTTTTCCTGTTAACTTTTGCGAACAGTTTGCAGAAAAGTTTGCACATAACCCCTTTAATTCTTAAAGATTATAGCCATGTTCAATCTTGTTGTAAATATATGATACTTCGAACTAACTTATTAAAATTAAGGAAGCTAAGTGTTGTTAAATCATTGAAAATAAAATAACTTTTCTAATTTATCCCGATTTAAGAGTATAACTTTTAAAAAGAAAAATATCAGGAAGTAAATATGGGTGATGATTTTGAAAGATAACTAATACTCATCCTTTCATGGAAAGTGACTAATATAGGATTATCAAATCGTAAGACAAGATATCGAGTGAGTAGCTTTTGATTCAAACAAGAATTTTGGATCTCACTGTATATCAATATATTTCTTTCGAAAGATATGAAAGTCCAACAATTTTCCGCATCTTGATTAATAAGCCATTTAATATATTTTCTTTTATATATCATCAATTCATCATACATTTTTCTATTAATTTTAATTTGAAATCTTATAAATGCACTACCTTTGGTCCATCAATTACCTCGCAGATATAGTAACAAATCCAGTCTAAACTGATTAAACTCATTAAACGTGTAAATTTGATTTCTTTTAAAGAAAGAAATTGTCATTATTTCGTTAAATTAATGTACTTTATCCTCATTAATTTTCTAGATGTAAAGGCAGTTTGATTTTTGAGCAAGAAGGTATTAATGATTCAAACAATTTTTAAAATATCTTGTACCAAGGACCAGGCAAATATTTTAAAAGGAGGCTTATAAAAAGAACCAAAAGGAGTGATTAAAACTTTTCAGGCAGTCACACACACTGTCAAATTTCACAACATTTGATCGATAAAATTAATTTAAATTTATATTGTGGGTAACGCTAATGTGTGTTTGGTATGATAATCCCTTTCGCACTGAAATATGGCACAACCACCAGCCTAAGCCCCCAAAGTCCAGATCGAATTAGTCACATTTTAATTTAATTCGATTGATGAGGACGTCATATATATGACTGCAACCTCTCAATCCCTCTCGTATTTAATGAAATAGGCATTTTAATGATACCACTTGTGATCTTTTACTGTGCTTGATATTCATATGTAACTGCATTTCCCAAGTTTTTTTGTTGTGCTCATCTGCTTGAGGAATCCAAATATTGCTTTTTATAAATAAAACATTTCATTTGATACAGTCGTAGAGGATGTTACTTTTAATTAATTATTCTAAGCAATGGTTTGGGGTATGATTTGTAGGGTATATAGTATAGATACGTAGAACAATTGATAAACGCAAACTTATGATTAAAGTTTGGTAATATCTGAAATCACATCATTATGTCTAATTTTAATTACACGCACATGAAGCACGAACTTATCTTTCTTTTATAATACATGGCAAGAATCCAGCATATATTCGTGGTTAGCTAATAATGAATAAGAATGAACTGGCCTCCACCTCCTAAACTATTTCATGTGGAAAAAAAATTCAACACATGAGGTTACACATGTAAATATTAAAAATCTGTGGTTATTATTATAATCACATCCAAATAAAGCGGTCTATCTATGAAAGTTTTAAAGCTTAAAAGGTATAATTATTATAGAATTAATGTGTAAAAATCTGTCTAATATTTATAGTTTGTTGAGGAGCCAAATCATTAATATCACAACCTTAAATTTATAAATAGAGGTTGTAGTTATTGGATTGACCAGGTTAGTTGGAATGTTCTCCAATATTCTCCTTGTTGGAAACATTCAAAAATTCCCTTCGGTAACAATGTGGAAAACATGCTTGTGAATTTGAAAATTGAATCAAAGTGATGGACTCAACTATTTAGGTATGCTTTTGCATTTAGGTTCTTCTGTTTTTCTAAATCAATATGGGATTATATTCAAGTTTAAGGATTTGGTTTAAATTAATTCTTTGGTTTTGAATATGAAGTCAATTGATCAGGAACCACCATTCCAACATTTCACTCAATTCTAGCATGCAATAGTGTCTTCCTTGTTGAACATACGTACGCTACTCTCCACTGTTCCTTATGTTACATGAGGCGGTTTTTATGATCTATTATCTAGTAGACTAACATAGGACAATTTTAAAAAAGTCAACAACATTAAAATCTCATTCTGCACAAATGTCCTTAGTAATTGTGTTGTAGAGGGATGATATAAGAAATAAATTACAATTTACAAATAGTTGGAATCATCTCAATGAATGAAGAAAAGTATCAAACAGCTGGCATGCTGTCAATTCAACTCCACTTTAGCGAGAAGAGATTAAAGCACATGCAAGATCAAGGGAAGTAGTTTCGTTCAAGTGGGCTCATGCCCATATTGAATTTTGCGAGCACCGAAAGGCTTCTAAGTTTAAACTCTGAACACAAAACAAGCTATCAAAGGCCCGTAAACATGTCCAATCGTATATAAGCAGAAAAATCCTTCTCTTTTTCGCCAAAGCCAGTCTTCAGTCTCCGTAGTTCCGCTCGTCTTCCCCACGACAATCACAAAATTGATATGATCTGGTTCGGCGAAACTTCACTTTTACTTTTCGCCAGAGATAAGGGACCGTTTGGTTTTTCTGCATTTTACATTTAAAAAATAAAATTTTACTTTTAAAATGTTAAAAATTATTTGAATAAAATATTTTACAGAAAAGTACATCCTGAAAATATATCTAAACAGTGATTGAAAGTGAATTTGATAAACGTAACTATTTGAAATTTTTAAAAAGTGAATTTAAAAAGTAAGATGTTATTTGACCATACTACCCCAAGTTTAATTTCTTATTCCTTTATTTAAAAAAAATTAATTTATTATCATTTCAATACTAATAATTAGATATCAAGTTTTTAGCATTATAAATTAAATAATTAATTATATTAATTTTTAGCATTAATGTGTAATAATAGTTACAAATCTTTGTCATATTTTCTAAAATTACAAATTAAAAAAATACAAATAACTAGAAAATTAAGTTTTTAGCATTATAGATCAAATTTTATGTTATTTAAAATATTTATCATATTTTTTAAATATATTATATTTGTGTAGTAAAAATTATAAATTATTATAAATTAATGTCCTTTTTGATAATTGTATATTCTAAAATACATTACATTATATAATCCAAATAACTCTCAATATACCAAACTAATTTTTTAAAAAATATATTAAATATAAATTTTATTATAATAACTAATTTTTATTAAACTGATTTTTATTAGATAAATATTTGATAAATTAAAAACTAAACACACACCCATTTTTTCTTAAAAGAAAGAGCTATTGGTTATACAAATAAAGGACTAGGTCAACAGAATGACCACCGCAAGCCAGGAATGCAAAGTCAAAAAATGTCCGCCAGAAAATTATTAGTTTGTAGTCTGACTTGCCGCCCCATCGCTCTACCAGACCCAGACTTCACCAGCCATGCCCAAGCCTTCTCTAAAATCACCAATAAGCATTTTCCTAATTTCTGCCTTAAAGTTTTATTTTAAAACCTTAATTTCCTTCGAGCTAATGAATTTTTCCATTACACTCAGAAAAAAATCACCAATAAGCACACATAATGCGAATCGCCAAGTCAACACTTTTATTTTAGACAAACCAATCTTTTTTTGTAAGTTGGATTTTTTTCCCATTCAAAAGAAACCTATAAGAACACAATTAGATCCGACAACGATGGGTGGGACTGGTAGGCTATCCTTTTAGACCGTGCATCTTTCAAGGGCTGGAATTGAAAAAAAAAAAGAAAATTTTAATATAAAAAAGTTTTCAATCCTATAAAAATAAGCTCGATTTACTTTTTAAATTTTTAAAATCTTTGTTATAACTTTGTTTATATAATTTACTTAAAATTTTAAATTAATACATGAGAATAATATAATTTATTAAATATTTATTTTAGGTCATGAATATAAAGTCAGTGAGGTTGTTGAAATAACATCCTCTCTAAATAGACTTTCATTTAATGGGTTTAGTGTTTTATTTTTGAATGAATATTGATGATAATAAGGATTAGAGAGTATGCATATTTAAATATTTGACTTAGGTATTTTGTAATTTACATATGTCTTGGTATAATTAGAAATTTTAATTTCAAAAATAAGAAAGTTATGTCCCGAAAACTGCGAATAAAAATAAAGGTTGAGAAAAATACTGATTTAAATTAAAGGATTTATGGGCATGAGCCCTAGAGCTGGTTTTGCAAGGTCAGGGCTATAGAACCGGGCGCGCTTTCATTAGCACAACATTGTTGACTGCGATGGCATAAAGAATGGTCGTGCCGTACAGGCCGAACCATTCATTGAACGCTATAACGATCAATAGGCTCTTGTTTCCTTTTTTTTTTGGATTGCACAGCAAGTCACACACTCTTCCTTCAAATAAAATATCGTTATTTCTTATAAAAAAAAAAATCTTAGTTCTTTATCTTAGCTGTTTCTGCTTGGCCATGGACAACATGAACGACCCATGGCCTTTTCTCTCTCTTCTTTTCCTCTGTTTCTTTTTTCACGCCATTCCTTCACTGGCAGCTGATACCATTTCTGCAAATCAAACTCTTTCTGGGGATCAAACTATCATCTCATCCGGTGGTGTCTTCGAATTGGGTTTCTTCAAGCCAGGCAATTCCCCAAACTACTACATAGGCATCTGGTATAAAAAGGTCTCTCAACAGGCCATTGTTTGGGTGGCAAACAGAGACAGCCCAGTCTCTGATAAAAACTCCGCCAAGTTGGTTATATCAAACGGCAATTTGGTTCTCTTAAACGAGTCCCAAATCCAAGTTTGGTCGACAAACTTGATTTCCACCACCTCTGGTTCTGCTGTGGCTATACTCCTGGATTCTGGGAATCTTGTCCTAAGAGATGAGGTAGAATCTTCAGAAAATTTATGGCAGAGTTTTGATAATCCGACCAACACATTTCTTCCTGGCGGTAAAATCAAACTCAACAATAAGACAAAACAGCCTCAATATCTCACTTCCTGGAGGAACAAAGAAGATCCTGCGGGTCTCTTCCTCTGGAGCTAGACCCGAAAGGAACCACTTCGTACCTGATTCTTTGGAACAAGTCTGAAGAGTATTGGACTAGCGGTCTTGGAACGGCCAAATTTTTAGCTTGGTCCCTGAAATGAGGGCGAATTTCTTATACAATTACACCTTTGTTTCGAACGAGAACGAGAGCTATTTTACTTACTCCATGTATAACTCTTCTATTTTATCTCATCTGGTGATTGATATCTCGGGACAGATCCAGCAACTCTCGTGGCTAGAAAGCACGAATCAGTGGAATTTGTTTTGGTCTCAACCAAGGCAACAATGTGAGGTGTATGCTTTTTGTGGATCATTTGGGAGCTGCAATGAGAATTCCCTGCCATTTTGTACTTGCCTGACTGGTTTCAAGCCAAAGTCACAAACTGATTGGGATCTAGAGGATCATTCAGGTGGGTGTGTGAGGAAAACCAAGTTGCAGTGTGAGAATCCGAGTTCATCTAATAGAGAGAAAGACAGGTTTTTGGCAATGCCAAACGTGGCCTTACCTAAACACTCACAATCTGTGGGAGTAGGAAATGCTGTTGAATGCGAATCCACGTGCTTAAAAAATTGCTCTTGCGTTGCTTATGCGTATGACAGTAATGGGTGTTCTGTTTGGAATGGAGATTTATTAAGTCTGCAGCAACTTTCCCAAGATGACAGTGATGGAGAAACGTTATTTCTAAAAGTTGCGGCTTCTGAGATTTCAGATGCTCCACACAAAAAGCAAGACATTATTGGTATTGTGGTAGGCTTGGTTGGAGGTCTAGGGGTTCTCCTAGCCATTTGCCTCTTTGTGATGATGAGAAGAAAAAAGAGAGTAGTTGGATTAGGAAGATCGGCCGTGGGTTCATCGGCGGCATTTGGGTACAGAGATCTACAAAATGCAACCAAGAATTTTTCTGAAAATCTAGGAGAAGGTTTTGGTTCTGTTTTCAAAGGTACGTTGTCGGATTCAAGTCCCATAGCAGTAAAGAATCTTGAAAACACAAGCCAAGGTGAGAAAAAGTTCATATCAGAAGTCAGCACCGTAGGCATAGTCCGACATGACAATCTTGTTCGTCTTCGTGGGTTCTGTGCCGAAGGTTCCAGAAAGCTTCTGGTTTATGATTACATGCCAAATGGTTCTTTGGATTCTTATCTGCTTCCGGATATAAACTCCAAGAAATTGGAGTAGAATGTGAGGTACCAAATAGCATTAGGAACAGCAAGAGGACTAAATTACCTCCACGAGAAGTGTAAAGACTGCATTATACATTGTGACGTAAAGCCAGAAAACATTCTTTTAGATTCTGATTTTTGTCCAAAAATTGCAGACTTTGGCCTCACAAAGCTAGTTGGGATGGAAATCAACAGAATCCTCACAGCCATGAGAGGGACAAGGGGTTATCTTGCCCCAGAGTGGATTTCTGGTGTGACTATCACACCAAAAATTGATGTTTACAGTTATGGAATGATGCTATTCGAATTGGTGTCAGGAAGAAGAAACTCTGAACCATTTAAAGATAGTCAAGTTAAGTTCTTTCCCACCTTGGCTGCGAATGTAGTAATTCAAGGAGGCGATGTTCTTGACCTTTTGGATCCTACATTAGAGCGGAATGCGGACGTTGAAGAGTTGACTAGGATAATAAAACTTGCTTCGTGGTGTGTACAAGATGCTGAGTCTAACAGGCCATCCATGTGTCAGATTATTCCAATTCTAGAGGGATTTCTGGATATGAATTTGCCTCCGATTCCAAGATCCCTCCTACTGTTTGCGGGCAGCTAGAACATTGTTTTCTTCAATTTTAATTAGAAAGTAGTATCTCATTAGCAAGCTCAAAGTCCTTCAGAGAAAATCATGCACGAGGATTGAGGATAGTATGGTTTGCTTTCTATCCATTATTAATGTATAATTATTTCCAAAGCCCCCTCTCAGGACTTTGAGACTTTCTGGATGGGCTAAATCATGAGAAGAGCCCTCTTGATTAATTCAATCACAATAATGTGAGGTAGCATCCTATGGCGGTGTCAAGATATATATACTGGGATTGATCTTCTATGGCTACTTCTCTATTTTTGTAATTTGCTGTGGTGGTATGGGAGATACCGTGAACTTGTTTGTAAAAGTTATGCTCAGGCGATCAGGAGTAGTTTCTCTGGAATATTTATTATTGCATATTTATTCTCCTTAATTTACAAGAAATTCTCTTGAGAAACAAAAAGTAGTATCAAGTGTTCTAATTGTTGCATATTTATTCTCCTTGATTTATAAGGAATTCATAACTTCAAGAACAGTTAAAAGTTAAAAAGCACTCCCCCACCACATTTTATGAAACATTTTTTTTTTGATAAAATTGCAAATTCCAATAAAATTAATTATATAGATTTTGGAATCTTAATTTCTTTCAAGAGAAATATAAACTTTTTAAAATATGCTATATTTAATAAGAGGGAGAGAGAGAAAGGATGATATTTGAAGAGTGAAATAATGAGAAACAATTCTTTTATAAATTCAGTGTGTTATGTTATTTATGTTCTATTCAATAAAATTGCACAAATTAAATCAAATAAAATTTTATATATCATTATTTTTAATGACTTTTTTAATAGAATGTCTCTTTAATTTATTGTCTTCTCTCTCTCATAGTGAATTGCATAATCAATTTATATTTATAGTTACTTGGCATGACATGTTTTTATTAAATAGATTATAAATGATATGATGTATCAATTCATGCAAGAATTTCTCAATGATAAAAAATATTTTTGAAATAAATTTTATTAGTGAAATATTTTTCTCCAGAGCATCTTATATTATAAAATATCAAACCATCCTAAAAAATGTCTTATAAAATAAAGTTGATGAAATATTTTCACCTGATTTGATCAAGAAATGTTTTCATCCGATAAAAAGAAAAAGTACAAGACCTCGTAACAATTAATGCAAGCGTTAATCTTATCACACGCCAATGTGGAATCGGTTTAATTAATTGAAAGTATTTTTTTAGCCAATTAATTGAAAGTATTCGCTCTCATGTTTCTTCATCAAGTTTTCTAATTGTTACATACTTATTCTCCTTAATTTATAAGAAATTCATAACATGAAAGGACAGAAAGTTCAAATTACTTCCCGTTCCATTTTAGAAGATATTTTTTTAAAGTAAAATTACAAATTCCAATAAAATTAAAGATTAAATGACAAATTTGCCTATAAATCATAGTCCAGGATTGTCTAAGATAATGAACTTTTTTTCTGTGCAATATTTCATTTCAATTTTTTAAAATGATGTAATCTTATCCATATCATTAATAAATTATAACTTTAACTGTTAATTGACAACAAAATTACATAAAAGAAGCTCAAAAATTATAAAAAATGACCAAAAAATTGGGTCCTTTTCTATATTTTCTTTGTCCCATTATGTAATTTTTTAGTTTTTTTTGTAATTTTTAAATTAATTAACAGGTAAAATTAACTTTTATTAATGATAGGACCGGTATAGTATCATTTTTAAAAGTTAAAGAAAAACTTTACATAAAAATTAAGTTTAAAATTCTAGATATTTTAGAGTCCTAGTTTAAGGGTAAAATTGCCTTTTAATCCTAAAATCTATTACATAGATTTTTGAATTTTAATTTTTATTAGAGGAAACTTATCATCTTTGAAAAAACCATTGAGAGACTTATAATCAATTACCAATCTTTTTTTTTTCTCTTTCTTTTTCTAATCTCTTCTTAGCATACAATGCTTGGCAGCATCTAGTTGATATTGCCAAAATTGCCACCATACAATCTCCTCCTCCTAAACTAGTTGTAGATATTTAAGGAATAAAATAATGAGGAGTATTATTTAAAAAGGTTTCATTAATGAATTGTTTTCCCAAAACATCTTTTGTTATAAAATATCAAACCATTCTAAAAAATTATTTTATAAAATAGGATGGATGAAGTGTAATAAAAAGGAAAAGTAATACGTCGTAATAATTAATGTCAAGGCTTAGTCTCACCACACGCCAATGTGGAATCGACTCAATTAATTGAAAGCATTCACTCTCACAGTCTCTCTGTTTTTTTTTTCTTTGTTGTTTTTTGGGCCAGAAACTCTCACAGTGTCATGTTTTGCACGTTAACGTGTTTTAATATTTTCTTTGACTAATTATCCTATCCGCTTGGGACTAACTATATCCCCAAAAAGATTCTTTGATTTTTAAGAGTTGACTGACCCCATGCAACAAGGAGTTTACATGCACCTTTAACTTTTAAATAGGATCATCGAATTTGGTCAAAAATGAATCGGTTAGAAGAGAGGAGAGTATTTACTTGTAGGACGATCATTGGAGTAGTTTCATATAAATTAGTTTTAAATTTAGATGATAGTACTTTAATGAATCAATAATTGTGAAATTTTCTAAATGAAGAAAAATTAGTATATAATTGAATGAAGGGATTAGCATAAATAATTGAATCGAAATAAAATTTCTTCTAAAATCAAAGCAAGCTGTAGAAGAAAATGTAGACCGGCACGTGTTTGATAATTAATTAGCAACCTTAATTGGTCCAACCAAGAGCAATTAGGTTCCTTGTTTCCGTAGGTGGAATTTGAATTTCGAGACACATTTATTTTTCCAAGTGTTGTGATACACGTTTGATGGCTAATTGGGTTTTGTAAGTCAAACAAAAATCAACAATCTTATTAAAATTATGGATTCAGGTTTCCATGGTTGGAATAATTTTATAATTATTAATATGTGAATTATTGTATTGGCTAATTATTTAATAAATTATGAGTTTAAACAAATTTGGTTTTGAATTAAATAATAAGTCCGCAACAAATTAGCCTTGGCCCTATTTGAAAATATGTTATATATATGAATCCTACAAGTTATCCTGTCAGGTGGATGTGTAATCTATATGGATCATCACAGAAGCTGTGGATTCTACAAAGTATTAAATTTATTGATTAATGTTCTAATTGATATACTTTTATCATCCATCCAATATCTCTATGAAAGCCGTTTTTTTTTTTTTGACCTGATGAAAGCCGTATTAAAACCACTGTATATTTTGGATCACAAACATTACAAACCAGGCTTTTCAGATCACAATTCTTCTAGAATACATTCGGTTATTAATATTAAATTAAATATAAGAAAAGAGACTTAAATTGTGTGACGTACATTGACAGAGAAGACAAATATTTATTTATCCACCGAACCTTTATTTAATTTGACGTTGAATCGCTTATGCGGACGAGAAGACACCCACACACACACATCCAGACTACCTGGTACATTGAATAAAGTATTTGTGTGGGTGAATTATGACTACCGACTGCAAATATTATATAATACTATCTGGTAATATAGAAGAGAATGTATTTCGACAAAATTTAATCATAAGAAAACGGTTTAGCTGTGACAATTTGATTGATCATTCAATATTTGACGGCATACCTAGCTACTTTAATTTACTCTATAGTACTATACATTTCGTAAATGAATATTTCTCCATTTAATTTGTTCCCAGCGAAGATTCTTTAAATGTTCAGAAAAAGTTTACCTCATTTAAGTAAAATCCAGAAATTAAGAGCGACCATGAAAAGGAAAGTGTGATCTATATATGTATTAGTTTTATTATGGCATCCACTAAAATCACATCTTAATGATTAAAAAGTTGTTCAGAGAAAAGTTTTTTACTCTTGATCCTGATAAAGTTTGAAAAAAAAAAAATTCAATATAAACTATCATTACATTGGCCAAGATTTTATCTTCCTCGTAAGTATTGAATAATTCAAATGTATTATTGGAATATAAAATTTTATTCAATATAAAAAGCTTTATTACTTGCTTATTGAATTTACTATTTAATTCTTTTAATTGATATGTTCTTCATTTAACATATTTTGAGATTTTTATTGTAGTGCTTTAAAAAGTTTGTTAGTGATAATTTTTTATAAATATACTCATAAGTTAGAGTTTTCTCTCCTATCTCCAGAGCATAGAGTTTTCTCTCTGTATGGTCTGATAGTCACCCACTATGATGATTTGCAAGGAGTGCTTTTTCCTCCATTGAGTTCGCGTGCGCTTCATCGCCCACTATGGCTGAGCTTCCATGAGAGTGTTTTGTGTTTTACTTTCCTCACCTCCTCTTATTCTCTCCTCTATTTTCTTTTTCTTTGTTCTATTGTTCGTTCTCCAGGTGTCTTAGGAGACTAGGGTGTAATTAGGGTGCGATTATGCAAGGCGGTGAAGGGAGCTCTTGTAAAACAGAAATTTCATTTAGTTTGGAAGCATTCAACGACCGTTCCTATGCTAGCTGTAACGAAAATCCACAACTTATAATGACAATCACACTATTAACTGCAATTGTAAGTATTACCTTGTAGCGACAATTTGATCACAACTGTCGCTATATGTGTTCTTTTTTAAAAAAAAAAAAATAATTTGGTATGCTATACATCCTTAATTACAAAAACTTGCATTTATAGTACATAAACAGCAACTTTGAAGACAAGTTCATTCATATCTCTTGAATTTTTACATGTCTAATACAAATATCTATCTAATCATCTACTCTAATCTTAATTCTAAAAAGTAACTGGACCAAATATTCTATATATGTCCCAACTCTTGTAAAATATGGCTCTAAACTATTAAAATGTTACAAATTCAATAAAAATATATACATGAATATTAATTCAAGTATAAGGTAAGCTATAAAATAAATCATTTAAGAAATTATTATCTTCTCAAATGAGTAGGGTAATACATTAAATGATAATTTCATATATAAAAATCATTATGTAATAACCACCAATCTTCTGCTAAAAAAAAACCACAATCAACATTTTTTGATTGTTGAGCACACTGTTAAAAAATAAAATCAATTCAATTAATAAAATTAATAGTATAATATTATTCTAATTCTAGAATATATTTAAAATGCTTACTTGTATATGCAACCACTTACAGCTTTTTTTTGTCAACTATATCCACTAACTTCCAATAATCAAGTAAAATCTATTTATTAAATGTACACACTTAGAAAATATAAACTAGTCTATCTTTTGAAATTAAAAAAAAATTGACAACACAACAACTTACAAATTGACATTCCCCAGGCACTAAACCCTCATTTGGCTAATTTCAACAAATGTCAATGGATAAATAACATTATAATTCTAATTCATAACCAATTCAAGTTTTTTTTTTACAATCAAGCTATCAAATAATTACTAAATTAAAATATGAACCATTATTTTTTATTCTCAAATTTAAAAAAATTGAAATCGAAACAACTTAAAAATTGACATTTCCTGGGCACTCCTCATTTGTCCAATTTCAACACATCTAAATGGATAATCAACTTATAGATAAAATCTACACATCAATTCAAGCTATTAAATAATTACCTAATTAAATATGCACAACTTTTTATCTTTTGAAATTTTAGAAAAAAAAATTGATAGCATAGCAACTTATAAATTGACATTTTTTGGGTACCAAACCCTCATTTGTCCAATTTCACAAATCTCAATGAATAATCAATAATTATAAATAGAATCTATAATCAATTCAAGCTTCTTCTTCTTTTTTAACACATTGAAGCTATCAAATAATTACCCAATTAAAATATGAACAACCAATTTATCCTTATATCAAATTTATATATCAATTTATATTAAAAAAATAAATAATTTGATAAAATATGTAAGGAGACAGAGCTTAACATGCCTAATGGGTGTTAAAAATTATGCCTAAAAATTTTATATCAAATTTATATTAAAATAAATAATTAATCTAATACAAAAATATAAGAAAAGAAGCTAAACATGCACAACGGTGTTAAAAATTATGCCCAAAAATTTTATATCAAATTTATATTAAAAATAAATAATTAATATCATAAAAATATAAGGAAAGAGAGCTGAACAAATAAGGACAAAACTTAAAAAAAAATTAAAAGAATCCAAATACCTAGATTGATGCATGAAGGCGAGCTAAGGCTGAAGAAAGAGCAATGAGAACTATGCGCGAGCTAACGGGGAAGAGGAGAGGCTGAAGGGCGGAGAGCAAGGAGTTGAGGGAGGAGAGAAATGAGCTAAAAAGGAGAAGGAGCTAAAGGCAAAGAGGGAGGAAGGAGCTGAAAGATGATTGAGCTACGAGCAGTTGATGAACCAATGATTGAGAGAAGAAGTGTATGATGGAGGGGGAGGAAGCTGAAGACATGAGCTAAAGGAGGAGGACTAGCTGAAGGAGCGAAAATTGAAAAAACAACTGTGAGGTAAGTTGTACGATAAAGATGTGGCGGATGAGAGTACATATAACGACAGTACCAAAGCAGAATTGTCGTTATATGGTTAACAATTAATATGTCTCTCCAAAGATAGATCATTCGTCAGACAATAAATAATATATAATTATTTTAGTTTATTACTATAATAATATGGAATTGATTAATTATTCTAATATTTATCCAATATTAATATTATTTATATGGTTAACAATTATATGTCTCTCTAAAGATGGGTCATTCGTTAGACAATAATAATAATATATAATTATTTTAATAAATATTACTATAGTAATATGGAATTTGATCTAATATTAATATTATTTACATTACTATTAAAAAATATTGTTTGTATCATACTTATACTATTTTTATTAGTATTAATTATTAATAATATTTTATTTATATTAAAATAGTAATATCATTTATTTATATTAAGCAATATTAACCACAGGTGCGGTCAGGTGACCTGTCTTAATTGTGTTTCTCTAAAGACAGGTACCTGTCGTAGACAACATTAATATATAATACTATTTTATAAAATGTTACTTTAATTAATATAAAATTAATTAATTATTTTAATATTTATCTAACGTTAATATTATTATTATTTATGTTACTATTAAGAAAAATATTATTTATATTATACTTTACATTATTTTATAAATATAATTATTATTATATAAATAATATTACATTTATATTAATATTAATATAATTTCATAATTGATAAATGAAAATTAATTAACGAGCTGAGCTGTGGGAGAAATTATAATATAATTAATTTATGCAATGCTAATTAATAATAACAATTTCTTATATAATTAAAAAACGTGCTGAGCTATAGGAGGAATTAACAATTTATTAATTTATAATTTAAAATGTCCTTATTAATTATAATTTTAATTACTTATATTCTAGAAATGTTGGGATCACAATCATGACACATCATTGACAAACTGTCGTTACATATTATAAATAAACATTGGGATAATTAAAATATAATATTAATTAAATTATATATGTTAATAATACTTTTAGTTGAATAACAGTTGGGGGTTTAGTGACACTAACGACAGGTCTCCAGACATGTCGTCAATATAAAATTATCACGAGAGTTAATTAAAAAAACTGTCGTTTAAGCCACATAAATATAATTAATAATAGAATTATTG
Organism: Prosopis cineraria; assembly: GCF_029017545.1. Classification (NCBI taxonomy): domain Eukaryota; kingdom Viridiplantae; phylum Streptophyta; class Magnoliopsida; order Fabales; family Fabaceae; genus Prosopis; species Prosopis cineraria. The sequence goes on from NW_026556556.1 coordinate 34,167, forward strand.
CTTATATTAATAAAAAAAACGAGTTAAGCTGTTGGGGATAAATTAACAATTAATTAATGATAGGCCCGGACTTGTCATTAATAATACCTTATTAATTTATAATGTAATAATTATTTATATTTAGAGCTGTCGAGATAACAATCACGACATATCCTTGAGAAAATGTATTTATAAATAAACACATGATATAATTAAAATTATAATATTAATTAATATTTTACATGTTAATAATACTTTTAGATGATAAAAGCTGAGGGTTTCATTATGTTATCG
>NW_026556557.1:0-34436 GCF_029017545.1 Prosopis cineraria
TTTGTAAGACTTTTTAGTAATTAGAATTTCATTATAATTTTCCCTTTTCTTAAAATGAAAGAGCGAAACGTTACGTTAATATGATTTCAAATTTTTCTTTTCCTCCTCTCGTTTTTAAAGCCTTTTTTTAGCACTTTTCACGCAATACACAATAAGTATTTTTTACCCTTTTTTTTTAGATTTATCAATTTTTAAAGTGCACTAAGTTAGTGTATTTTAATTTCTCGTAATAAATATGCATAAGTTTTTAATATAGTTAGTCCCCAATTAGTGGCTTTTTTATTCAGATTTAGATCTTATTTACAAGGAGGACAGAATTTTTTCGTTCTATTTATTATTAGTCATCATAGTAACAAATTTTCCTTTTACACTTTTTTTATCAAATCTTTTTATCTTTATTAAAAAAAAATGTTATCAATATATAACCAACCGCAAGAATAGCAAAATGAAAAAAAAAAAGAGGCAATTAATCAAAATAAGAAAATAAAAAAAAAGAAAAGGAATGACAGGAATTGTAAAAAGCAAGTTCAAAAGAGTAAAGAAAAAGGAGACTAAGAAAAAGGGGAAATGAAGGGGAAAGGGAAAAAAAAAACAAGAGAAAAAAGCTAAGTCACATAATAAAAAAAAGAAGAAAAAATCAAAAAAGAAGGAAAAAGAAGAAAAAAAAAATAAAGAAAAGCAAAGAAGATACTTTCATTTGGCACATGGCTCATGTTTATCTTTCTTGTTTTTCTTTTCTTTTCGTTGTCCTTTTTTTTTCTTCTTCTTCTCTCTCTCTCTCCTCTCTCTTTTCCTGACTTGCTTTCTATCATCATTTCATGTTTTTTTATTCTTTTGATTAATTGTCTCTTTTGTTTATTATTTTGGTATTCATACTTTTCTTTTCAGTTACCAATTGATAATCCTCAAAATCAACATTGAATTTGTCTTCTTTAGTAGAGTAATGTTATAAATTTATTAAATTTTAAATAAGTTAATAAATTTTAAATTTTTTTGAATTTTAAATAACTTATAAATAAACCAATAGAGAGAGTATATATATAATATATCTATCTTTATCGCTTTTCAAGATGTTCCAATTGCCCTGCGACTTCAAAATGATACAAATTATTATCATATAGAACAATTTATAGTTCTGAACTTAGGAAAATTAGTTATTTATTTTCCGAAAAGAACGTAACACTTTTTGCCCCCGAAAATAATGCAAGACTTGCTAAAGAGTAAAAGGCAGAAGGCACTAGCAGTAGTTACAAGTCACTGGAATAAAGACTTTCACGAACCTATACCAGCAAGAATACTATGCTTTGTGTTCACTTCAACACATCCAGAAGCTCAATTATACCCTGTAACACAAATCATGGAACTGCATCTCTATGTTATGCGCCGATACACACACACACACACATTACCAGAGCAGAAACAGAATCAAAATACGCTCCATCAAGAGTCCAGCAGTTGGTCATGTTATATATTACTGATGATAAGCAAAAGACGAATGATCTTAAAAAAGAACACTAACACTACTTCAACGAGATGGTGTATCTCATATATTTAGCTAACAATAAGCGTGCAATTAGCAGAGGCTCTAGGACATGAGGATAATCTTTTATCTTTATCTATGTAATGAACACTGCAAATGAGATGCTCCTAAAGACGCTTGCATTATAATGTTGCAACCTCAACTCACATTGGTGGCCAATACTTTGCCTAGACTAAATTTCTTCAGGTTTGATGAAACACATTGAAGAATCAAGTATTGGCTCAGTCACCACCACCATGTTCTCATTAATATAATAGGAACATACATCTGATAACAGATATTGAAGTTAGCAACAAATTACAGGTAATGCACACAAAAACCAAGTTGAGATCAACAAACCTCATGAACTACAAGAGTTTCAAGTTCGGGGAAGACGTTGGTCAAACATTTCACTATCCTATTCCAATCACCAAAACTGCATATAAATTCCATTCGGGTCAAATTGTAAAATGTTGGAATATCATCATGCAGAAGAGACCACCTATTCTGCTTAGGAAGATCAAATGTAAATTATCTCTCACACACAACCACACAACACACACACACACACACACACACACGGGGTTCAAACTAAATTCTCATCATCAGTCTCAATACAATACCTCAATCAACCGAAACACATAAATTAGCCAAAGTAATTAGGGAGGGTTCAACACCTACAGAGACCAAATGTTCAAGCCTTGCAATGTAGAGTTTGGAACCGATATTAGGTATGTCAATCTTTTAGCAAATCTTTTAGCAGCAGTTCCTCAAGAAGAAAAATTAAACCAAACTCTTCCCACTGTAATTATTTAATGTTATGTTTGAATGCATATGAATTTGACTTTGATTTGAGCCAAATCAATTATTTGGACAACTAAAAATGTGTTAATTTAAATTTGAATCTGAATCAGAATCTCACCTTAATTCCTTAATCTCTTTTGTAATTTAAAATTCATTCTAAACTCTTATTATTTCTAATTTCTATCTAAGCCTCTCTCTTCCGTTGCATTCGTTGGCTGACTTCACTAACTTCTCAACTTCTGCTTCACTGCCTTTGGTTGACTCCCACCATGACTAACCAAGACTGGATGGTAGATTTTGATTGGGATCAGACCATCAGCACTAACCATAGTCAAAATACTACAATTTATGTAGCAGTTCAAAGAACTGCTATGTCCAAACCAAAATGAAATCTCCCTTGACAGGTGTGAATTTTTTTGGCTTAAAAATAATAGCAGTTCATGAAATTGTGAAAATTTCAGAAAGTCAGTCATTGTTGATAACAATTTGAATAGAGGTTACATTACTGCTTCTAAATTTGAAAAATTATATGTATTTTTTTCTGGCAGCAACATTTGTAGCGATTCTCCACCAAGCATCTACATTTATTTTAAAAAATAACCAAATTTTAATATTCTAATTTTTTAAAAAAATTCATGTTTTAATTACTTAGAATTCATATTTATTTTTAATATTTCATTTATAATTTATTTTGAATATTGATTATTTAATAATTTGTATTTTTATTAAATATAATAAATTATATTCAAATCAATATATAATTTTATTAAATATTTATTTTTAAGTATATTATTTAAACAATATTATTTAAATATTTATAGATAAATATAATTTATTAAATTTATGATTTTAGTATTATAAATTAAAATATGAAAAAATATCTTTTGGGTATTTAATATTGGAGAAACCAAAAAACGAAGAAAAATTATTAATAAAGATATTAAAATAATAAAAATAAATTAGATAAAAATTATATAAATTAAATATTAATATGAAATTAAAATAAACAAAATAAATAAAAGAAAAGAAAAGAAAATATCAAAATTATGGAGCTAACCAATAGAGTTGAGAGGAGGGAATGAGAAAAATCAAGAGGAGGAGCAAATGGGATGGGGTAGCGTGGGTTTTTGTATTGGCTTTGAAGCTATAATGGTTATCACCGGTAGTGGTTTGTATAGCAGCTTAGGCGGTAGATTTTTGTGTGGTTCACCTCAAACTATGACATGAGCTATGTTTCCACTACAGCGGTTTTTGCATCCAGAACTACTACCCTTGAAAACTATGGTAGCGTTCACTTCCCGCTACGAATATATAAAGTGTACCGGTTTCCGTCTGGCAAACCCCCACGAAAGTGTGAATTTTTTTTCCAATTTCATTAAAATTTACTAAAATTACATTCACTTAGTTTAAAATACATTACATATTTAAATGAAATTATTTTGCTTCTATTGACATCATTTTTCATCATCCAAATTCCTGTTAAAATTATTATTATATTATTAGTATAGAAATAAAACATAATTTTTTTTTAAGATATAGTAACTATAGAAATTTTATTTTACCTAGCTAATGGTAAGTGATCATCTCCTTCAAGGAAGAAATTCTGCAAGTTATTTTGTTGGAATATCTTATTATCATGGATATGATATCAGTATCATCATCAGCCATGCATATCATAAAGATCTTAAGGCTTCAAATAAACAACCATATTCCAGTCTTTAAAGTATAGATTGAAAATTGGCTTGCTAAGCATCTTGATCATGTGTAACAGCCCTCCTTGGGATCTCACCGTCACCTGAGACGCTATCGAACCTGGGGAGGCTCTTCGCAAGGGGAATAATCCTGCACACTACTGCGGGGAAGCCTTTGTCTCCTGATGCTCACCGTAAGGGGTGGGGTCGCCCTGTTGTGGGGCCTGGGGGAAGAGTGTCTAGCATCGCAAAAGACCTTGGATAGGCAAGGTGAGCGGAGGGCTGTTACATTATGTCAGACCTCCCAGCTTAAGTCCTCTCTCTCTTATTGTAGGTACTAAGCCTCCAAACCCTTCTGATGGGGAGGCAAAGCACCTTCGGGATAGAAACTTTGATGGAGAATTTTTGTACAATCAACTTATGAAGTCATTATGGAAGATGTGTGTAATGTGCAAGATTGGTAGTGGGACGTGATATGGAAGCATTAAAGTGCCCAAAGGGTACAGGTTTTCTCATGGCTTGTAGCCCGAGGAGTGCTTTTAACTAATAGCGAATGGGTCAAAAGGCAAATGGTAACTAGTGATCTTTGCACTTGTTATTGCAGGTGTAGAGAGATGATTGACCACATCCTTCTCCATTGCAAACTCGCTAGAGAGGTGTATGGAGAATTCGTGTCCCCCTAAATTGTTTGAATAACTTTTTGAATGTCTCCTTTGACAGGTGGTTATTTCACAACCTCTGGTTTTCAAGACAATGACGATGTGAGTAGTACTTTGGCTTCCACCTTTGGGCTAGTCTATTGTAAACTTTAGGAGCTGTGCAATAAGTTCATATCTTAAAATGTTCACACCAGTGGAGATCAACTAACAATTGAAGTGAGGATGCTTGTAGATTTTAATACTCAAGTATGGGACTCTCTATAAAAAACCCACGGCAGCAGGAACAATATTAGCACTGTGACAAATACTGTTTGGAGGAAGCCTCAAGATGGGTAAAACTAAATTGTGACGGAGTAGTGAAGAGCAGCATTGGGAGAGTTGGAGCAGTTAGTCTCCTATGCACTATTGATGGAATCCAGCTAAGGGGCGTGTTGCTGTAGAAATATTGGAGTCTATACTTCATTACAAGTTGAGTTATAAGCTATTACTGATAGTTTACACATGGCCTAGAAGGGTGGCTTTAGAAGAATCAAGTTAAATGTTGACTATATGCTTGCCTTCAACCTCTTAACATAGGAAAATACCTAGACTAAGCCTTTAGTAGATTGATTGGGTAAATATACTCCCTGCTATGCCATGATTGGCAAGTTGTCAACCACATATATTGTGAAGGCAACAAAAGTGCGAACTTCTTGTCCTCATTTGCACTCACTCTATGATAAGATTCAAGATAGCACACCCATAAAGAATTGTTTAAGAAAGAAGCGTCAGAAGATAAATGAGGATAAACCAGGATAGACTATTTGATTTAGTATTTTCCTTTATTTAGTTTTTATTGGGTGAATAGCAAGAGGTATAAGTTACAAGAAGTCCCTACTCCCTAATACTACTAAAGGTGCTCAATTTAATTCAATGCAAGCTTTTGTTGATCCTAAACCTTCCTAATATTTCAACCCAAAACCTTTATTTGTAGCATTCCCAATTGTTTTCGAAGAACTCACAAACTTGCCACCATCAGAAATCACTGCCATACCATTCCCCTATGACCAAGAGCTAATCCTCGCAATGTACGACCGTATAGGTATCTTCATTATCAAAAAACTAAGATTAAGAAGCAGGTTAAATAATTACTACAAAAGGAATTTATTCAGCCCAGTTCCAGTTCACTTGCCAACCCAGTCTTACTGGTGGCAAAGAAATATGATTCATGGCTTTCCTACGTAGATTACCGAAAATTGAATAGCTTCATAATTCTAGAAAAGTACTCAATCCCCAACATTGATGAGTTATTAGATGAGTTACACAAAGCAATTTATTTCTCCAAACTGGATCTGCGATCTGGATTCTACCAAATTATGATGTCAGCTGATGATATTTACAAAATGATGTTTCGAAGTCACTTTGGGCACTATGAGTTCATAGTCATGCCTTTTGACTTAACTAATGCACCAGTCACTTTTCATGCAGCTATGAACAATTTATTTCATCCCTATTCGCAAAAATTTGAATTGATCTTTTTTGATGATATTTTGATCTATAGTTCTTCTCTTCAACAACACACCAAGAGCACCTGCACACCGTATTACAAACTCTATAGGAAAATGTATTCTATGTAAATTTAAAAAAATGTTTCATTAGAAGACTAAGAGTTCCCTTTTAGGGCACAACATTTTTGCCCAAGGAGTTGAAGTTGAGGTTGAAGAAGTAAAGGCAATATGAGAATGGCCTATCCCTAAAAATGTAAAGGAGTTACATAGGTTCTTAGGCCTTGCAGGATATTACAAATGTTTTGTGAAGAAATTTATGATTATTATGCGATCCCTTACTGATTTGACTAAGAAGGATGCCTTCCTATGGTCTGAACCAACTTAGCAAGCCTTTAATTGCCTTAAACTTGCATTAATGATGGCACTTGTCTTTAGTTGCCCAATTTTAAGGTAGAATTTATAGTTGAACGCGATGCATCCATAGAAGAGATTGGAGCTATAATCCTACAAAACAACCATCCCATTGCTAACTTTAATAAAGGATTTTTGTTCTTTAATCACTTCAAATCTACCTAACTTTAGTTCTTATGGTATAAAAATGGCTCCATTACCTTTTCGAGAGGCATTTTTTTTGTTAGAATTGATCATACTAGCCTTCAATATTTGTTACAACAACGCATCACCACCAATACCCAACAAAGTTTAGTCATCAAGGTTCTACCATTTAATTTTACTATCATCCATAAGGTAGGAGTGGAAAATAAGGGGGCTAATGTATTATCAAGAAGACCACAACAAGCAAATTTTTTTTTTCAATTGGCAATCCGCTTCGCTACCAAGCTTTATGACCTCAACTCTAAATTAGCATTAGATCCTGTCACTAATGAAATAATGCAGGACTTACAAAAAGATTTGTCATCTCGACCTGGATTCCACTAGGTTGATTAAAAGCTTTTTATGATCATAAAGTTGTCATTCCCTATTCATCACAACTGTGACCGAAATTACTAGCAAAAGCCTACTCGATTGTGATTAGGGGACACAGAGGTTTTCTTAAAACATTCAAGCGATTATTAGAGAATTTTATTGGCTTACAATGAAAGATGATGTGAAGGCATATGTGAGTCATTGTGTCACTTGTCATCAAAATAAGTATCAAACTTTGGCACTCACAAGACTTCTGCAACCCTCACCTATACCCTCTCAAATTTAGGAGGATATCTCACTTGGTTTTATTACCAGTCTCCCAAAGTCAAGTGGTTTTGAGGTCATCTTAGTAGTAATAGATCATTTGAGTAAGTATACCTATTTCCTTACTCTTATGCATTCATACATCATAAAGAAAGTGGCCATAATCTTTTGTGAGGAAATTGTTAGGTTACATGGGGTGCCTCACTCAATCGTATCTTATAAGGACCCTATCTTCTTGATCTCCTTCTGGCAAGAATTATTCAGATTAAGCTAGACCAAATTGAAAATGAGTATTGCTTACCATCCACAAACTGATGGTCAAACAAAGGTGGTCAACTGCTATCTTGAGGCCCATCTATGATGTTTTGCACATGAGCAACCTAGGTCATATTACAAGTTTCTTTACTGGGCTGAATACTCTTACAATATAGGTCATCACACATCAACCAATCATTCTCCTTTTAAGTTGGTATATGGAAGAGATCCTCCTCCACTGTTTCCTTATGTCAAGGGAGAAACACCAATAGTTGAATTAGAAGATCAACTAGAAACTAGGGATACAATGCTCAGACTTTTAAAGGATGATTTATGCAAGGCTCAGGACCGGATGAAGCTTATGCTGACAAATATTGAAGAGAAGTTAAGTATGCCATGGGCGATGTAGTATGGATATGAGTACAGCCTTTTTGTCAACAATCACTTACCAAGTGAAAGTTTGAAAAATTATCACCTCGCCTCTTTAGCCCTTACAAGATTCTTCAAAGGATTGGAAAGGTGGCTTATAATTTAGAACTATCGGTAGATGCTTGTATTCATCTTATTTTCCATGAATCTCTCTTACGCTAGGCTTATGGGATGGAGGTGTCGATTACACCAGCTTCTTTACCATTGTCAGCTAATTTTGAGTTACATGTAAAGCCTTATCAAGGCTTAGATCATCATTGGATTTGTTATCATTCACTTGAACTATTGATGGAATGGCACGAGCGATCTATGGAAGAAGAAGCTGGGAGGACTATGACCTCTTGCATGTTCAATTCCCCTTTTTTTAACTTGAGGACAAGTTGAGTTTTCAAGGGCAGGGCAATGATAGGATTCAAGATAGTGTGTCCATAAAGACTTGTTCAAGAAAAAAGCGTCAGAAGATAAATTAAGATAAACCAGGATAGATTATTTGATTTAGTATTTTCCGCTAATTAATTTTTATTTAGATTTAAAAAATCAAAATCAGCAAACAAGCCATCCTGTCTGGCATCATTCTTGCCATTTACCATATGACATCCACCATCATTGATTTGAAATCAAAAGCATAAGTTGAGATTGAAGAAAGTAGAAGAGAAAGCAACATCAAAAGAAAGGGAGGAAAGGATGCTCGTCCTTAGTGTTTACGGGAAGGGAAAAGCTAAGATTGAAGAAGTTGAGTAGATTGAAAAACCATTGAGGAGGAAACAATTGATGCTTCACCACTGCTCGTGAAACTAGAGATCTAGCTGTAGGTTGTAAAGCTAGCTTGTAAAGTTAGAGATCTAACCACCAATCAATGCTTTATTGCACCATCATGTCCTCCATGGTGTCACCATTAATGACTAACAATGAACACACCTACATGCATCCTAGTCAAACTCAAACATGGCAAGGAAAGCTTGGGGGCAAGGATGGAAAATGAGCAAGGAAGTAATGAAAGAACTAAGTTCTAAAGGTATGGGCAAGGAACTGAGTTCCATTGTTTTGATGGAACTAACTTCCTTTAAGAAGTGGACTCTTGCATACCAAACATCTAATTTTTAGAGTTTCACTTTCACTTCTCCCATCCCAATTCCACTATACCAAATAGGCCATAAATTGTAATGTCCTTACTGACATTACTATACGATCCTTCACTCACTCTACTAATTCGTACAAAAAACATTTCAAAAATCATTTCATAAATTACTCAAACTATAAAACCCTACATAACGAAAGCAATATGTGAAAGTGTATCAAGGTAACGGATTGCTTGGTTGGAAGAAAAGAGAGAATATGTTCAAGAAATAGATCTAGTAAGTCACTAATCCTGTCACTCAACAGTACTTGGCTTCCACTTTTATTATGTTGAGCCACTAATTTTAACATGATAAAATATTACCCTAGACTTTAATGACCCTTAATATAGGATATTCTTGTTGGTCAACTTAAAGATACAGCTAACCTAACCAAACAAAGAAGAAGATGTGAGGTGAAGAAATATAGAAACAACAATAATTAATTGAAAAGATTCTATTGACACATATTTCATAATAGTCTACAAAATTGTCCTAAATTTTATTTTAATGGTGAATATGTTCTCACATGTCTGAAAGTAAATTTAAAAAAGGACTTTTATAGAAGACTGGTTGCTAATGACAGTTCTATTATCCCTTGGCGCACTATGGTCTATGACTAGCTAGTTTGATTTTTGTGAGCTCTATTCTCACGTTTATTATTGTCTCATACCTGCGTCCATTTCATAGCTTTGACCATGTCAAGTTAGTTACCCTTATGGACTGTATGTCCATGTTTATTTCCTGGTTTTGATCATATTTAGTTAGTTACCCTATGTATTGTGTGTCCATGTCTGTTTTGTGGCTTCAGTCACATCTGGTTAATTTTCTCATGGACTATGTGTCATGTCTGTTATTTGTTCTATAAAGTCCTTATAGACAAATTAAATTTATTAGATTTGTGAAAAATAAACTTCATTGTTTTTAATTAGTAAATATTTCTATTCATATTTAATTATTTAATTTACTTGATTTCTTAAAGCCAGGTGATAAATTGTTTATTTATTCAAAAAAATTTAATGGTTCAACATTTATGAAGTTGTCAGGATTTTTAAATTCCCTAATTTAGTTTTTATTTTATTTTTTTATATTTATTTGAAAATATCCATATATCTCCTTTGACTTTATTATTGGGATATTATTCACTAAAAATAATTTTGGTCTCAAATAGTATAACTGACACTGAACCACCTGCCAAACATTGAGAAGTTTATTATTGACTAGAGGTGGATGAGCTAAGGATTAAGCTTTCTTTTAATGTAAATTTTTAATTATGGAATTTTGTTTTATAAACTTATTTTTAAGTGTTCAACATAGTTTATAATTAAGTCCTTTATTTTTTTATATATTCTATTTACTAACTGGAAGGAGCTTTGCTCCTAATATTTGATTGAAATATTATAATGTAGAATTTTTGGAAGGGTCTTATTTATAAGGGAGGCTATACCAAAATTTCTATAAAAAATATTAAATTTTTATTATAGGTGAACATTATTAAGGGCATTAAAAATATCAATATAAATCTAATTATATTTTAAAAATAAGTATTAAATATTAGATTAAAGTTTCCTTAACCACGGCTTAAGGGATGCATATTTGTATATATATCCCATGCAAATAGAATATATATTAGTAAATTTCCTTTTATCAAAATATTGTTTTCAACAATTTATAGATATTTATATGTATTTATCTTATATTAGCTATTTTTGTTGATTAAATTATTTTATTTCTTGAAGTCATGACTTATACTTAAAAGATTAATGATGAAAATTCTTTTACAAATTTTAATAATCCTTTATTTGATAAAGCCAACTATGAAAAATTGGTGGATGAGTTTATGAGATGTTAGTTATGAATTTTTCACATTTAGAAGATTAATTATTTTAAATTGATTCATGTGAGTTCAATACTGAGAAGAGAAATTTATATTTGAAAAGTGATTATTTTCTTGCATGTCTAAAAATAGATTTAAAAAAGGACTATAGAACATTGGTTACTAACGACAGTCTCATTAGCCTTTAGCACGCTATGGTCTATGACAAGTTAGTTTGATTTTTATGAGCTCCGTTCTCACATCTGTTATTTGTGCGTCTTGTACTTGCATCCGTTTCTTAGCTTCGATCATGTCAGGTTAGTTACTCTTACGGACTGTGTGTCCACGTCTATTTCATGGCTTTGACCATGTCTAATTAGTTACCTTATAGACTGTGTGTCCATGTCTATTTTCTATTCTATAAAGTCCTCATAAGCAAACTAATTTTATTGGATTTTTGAAAAATAAACTTCATTGTTTACAATTAATAAATGTTTCTATTCCTATTTAATTATTTAATTTACTTGATTTCTTAAAGTCAGGTGATAAATTATTTATTTATTTAAAATTTAATGGTTCAATATTTGTGAAGTTGTCAAGATATTTAAATTATCTAATTTGGTGGCTCTTTTTAATTCGTTTATAATTTTGTATATGAAAATATTCATATATCTCCTTTTAATTTTATTATTGGGATTTTATTCACTAAAAATATTTTGATCTCAAATACCATAGCTGATGATATACCTTTTATTAACCTTTAAGGGCTCATTGTTGAATTGATTAGAAGATCATTTGAAGACACATTCCTTTTAATGTAAATGTTTAATTATGCATTATATTTTGAAATTATAATTAGATGTTCCATGTTAACTATAAATAGAATCTTGATTTGTGACCTATTTGTCTGTTTATTGTGGAAGAGCAAAACATCGTATTTTGGATTTGGATTGTCTATTATAAAGATTTTAGTAAGTCCTATTTATTGAGAAAGTTTTGGTGAAATTTATAGAAAATTTAGGAATCTTTTGTTTATATAAAAATGTTACAATAACTTTCCATCCTATTTCAAATGAATTAAAATATTATATCAAAGTTTTCTTGATCAAGGCTTAAAAAATGTTTGTTTATACATATAAAGTTGCCCCAAGCTTCAAAATCTTGTGATTCGTGAAGCTCTGGTTAGATCACTAAATAATCCTCATCAGGAAGTAGACACTTTGATGGAACCATTTAAGGTTCCTTAGTGTATTCATCACACTTGAAGACATCCTACCTTGCAAAATATCAAGACTCTAACTCTCAACTTCTAATGGCAAGATTTATTCTAAGGGAAGCTAGAGTTTTGAGGACTGTCACGATTAAAAGTATGGTTTCCTCAAGTATGGGAATGAAGAAACAAAGAAAGAAGAAGCACTAAATTTTGAAAAGATTATCCAGATGTTGGATAGGCTCTATGAATTTCATGCTTTTGTTGGACTAAAATTTTGTTATATGGAACCCTTTATTTTGCAAGAAAAGCTTGTTTTATGCTTGAGTTTGTGGAATATTAATGTATGAATCTAGATATGGATTTTACACCTACAATTACTTTTGTAATTTTGTTTGATTGCCTAGGCTTCGGAAACCATGTCAATATACAAGGGTAATTGAATTGAAAATAATCTTTATTTGAAAATTTAATTGAACTTGAAATTGAATGATAACAATGTGATTAACCCTTCATATAATTGTGAGCTTATCTGTGTAACAGAAATTCTTCTTTATAAGTACCCTTTTCTTAGTTAAGTATTTGACTTAACTATATTCTGTGTGCTTGATGTATCCTGATATAATCTTCTTGTAAAAATTATTTCTAAGTATCCTTTGCACCAGTATTGTGACCTTAGCACCAATATTACTTGAATTGTTTCTTTACCTACTTTTTTATCTCTTGTTTCGTCTTCCATCTAACACCGATCTTACTTATTTTAATATTGATGTTACCCTTTTGTATCTGTGTAAGTTATTCTTTATCGATTGAACACTCTCTTTTGCACTGGTACTTTTTTATATAATATCAGTCCTGTTCCTCACCTGTATCCTTATCTGAGTTAAGATAACACCTATGCTATCCGATAGCACTTGTATTAAATTATGAACATTATCTGTAACACCACTGCAAATTGGATAGCATTGGTACTTCCTCTTCTATTCTCTTACAAGGATGTTTGTTGATCATGTAACTTTAGTGTTACTTTTTCTAACACTAGTGCTAAGCTATCTTTTTTGAAAATATCTTTTTTTCACTCAAATATTGTTAAAAATATTTGATGTTACAACAAAATGTATAAGCTTTACCTACTTTTGTCAAAAGCATTTAATATTTTTAGTTGTTACTGTGCGAAAAAGGAAGTCTTTGCCGTAAAATACTGTTCCATTGCCTTATCCACTAAAGAACCTCAGTTAAGCTCAGATATCCAAGGAAAACATGAAGGAAAGAAGGAAACTAAATATAAGCAACCTTCAACGAAAAAATTAATGAATCTAATACATTATTTGTGGTTCTCAAATATAAATAGACTCATTTATGAAACTGAGAAGGATGAACAACGTGAGCCAATAAGAAAAACTTTGAGATTGCTTAAGCATAAAAGTTTACCTACCTTTTGTTTATCATTTATTAGTTGAGAGCTTTATTGATCATATATGTACTCTTAGAGAGATTTTTAAGCAGTAATAGTTCATTCTTGAACTTACTCTATTCACCCCTATTTTCCATATTCAAAATAGAGGAACTTAAACTCAGAAAGTTTAAGGGGATTTATTATTACGTTTGTAAGGGAGAGAGTTTCAAACTTATTGTGAAGTCTCATAATGTATGAAGGCAACTAAGAGCCCAGATTAATCTTGGTAATATAGTTAGAAATCTTAGGAGGTTCCTAGCGATTGGACGTAGACTCAAGTAGTAGGAGTTGAACCAGGAAAACAATCACTCGTGTTAAGTTCTACTCTTCTACCTCTCGTGATTGATAATTTCATTCCTTCATTTCTTTGATTATTACTGCAAAACTTTTATAATTTTTTAATTAGCCTAATTCACCCCCTCTTAGGGCATTTACAGAGCATGGTTGCTCATTTTTGACTTAACTGTCAGAGTAAAAGATCCTACTAATGGCTAATTTTGCAAATGATAACTAGGAAAAGGAATGTCAATAATAAGACCTCCAGCATTCAAGGGTGATGATTATCCCTTCTAGAAAAGCAAAATGATGATGTATCTTAAAGCTCAAGATGTTGAAATGTTAGACATCGTTACTAGAGGTTCATATGTTCCTATGATCCCTAGAGACGATAGTCTGATGAGATAAAAATGAGAGAAGAATGGGAGGATGAGGACAAGAGAAGACTAGATCTCAATGCCAAGGTGAAACTCATAATTGCATGTGCTCTTAATAAAATAGAGTATTATTGCGTTATGCACTACACTTTTGCTAAAGAAATGTGGGATGCCTTGAGACAAGCTTATGAAGGTAGTAATGGTGTTAAGAAAAATATGAAAATTAGTCTCATTCATGAATATGAGACATTCAAGATGAAGGATGAAAGAAGCAATAAAAAATATGCAAGTTCGTTTCACCTATATTATTAACCATCTATTAAATATGGGTAAGACTTACCCTTAAATTGAGCAAGTCAGAAAAATTCTCAAAAGTCTCTCAATTAAATGGCAACCTAAAATCACTACTATTATTAAGGCACAAGGAGAATCTATGAGCTTAGTAGCTGCATTTTTCAAAAGTCCTGAAGAACATGAATCAACCTTGCTTCAATACTAAGAAGATATGGGCAAAAATAAGAAAGGTGTTGCTTTGAAAGTCGATGAAGATGAATAAAAAGAAAAGTATAATGAAGACAAAGAGTTTGGGATGATGGTTAGATGATTTAAAAAGTTCTGCCAAGGAATGAAGAACATCAGAACAGGATCTTCAAGCAATAAGAAAGATTAAAAAGAGCTGCTGACATGTTATGAATGCAAAAGCTAGGATACATCAAATAGGATTGTCTTTAGTAGGAAAAGAAACAAGAAAAGGAGAAGAAAAAGGAAAAGCCTCAAAAGAAAAGAAAAATTTTGTTGCATGGGGAGATAGCTATTTAGATGATGAAGAAGAGAAGGAAAAAATAACAAACCTATGCCTGATAGCACAAGAAATAGATTTGATTGTACCATAATCAGATGAGGTAAGCTATGATCTTTTACAAGATGAATATAATGAATTATTCTACCTATATAAGGAACAATATAAACAATTCTTGTTTGCTAAAAAGAAAATTTCTACTTTAGAAGATAAGTTGAAAATTTCTTCTGGAAAGAAGAACTGTGTTCAAAATGAATCTGATTTGTGCACTAATTTCATATCTTTACAATCTCACAACAACACCTTGAAAAATGATTTAGC
Organism: Prosopis cineraria; assembly: GCF_029017545.1. Classification (NCBI taxonomy): domain Eukaryota; kingdom Viridiplantae; phylum Streptophyta; class Magnoliopsida; order Fabales; family Fabaceae; genus Prosopis; species Prosopis cineraria. Next base: position 15,406 of record NW_026556557.1, read on the forward strand.
TAGATTCACTTGGGTTACCAAGATGCTAAACATTTTGATTGGCTCACAAATATGCATCTCTAATAGGTAAGGAATTGGATATCTGATAGGTTAGGAATTGGATATAATTCTATCACTGATACTTCTTAGAAGAAGCCTAAAAAGGCAGCTAGATACTATCATAGTTACTTTAAATCTCCTGTGCATTCTTCTAGTCCATTTATTACTCACTCATATTGTAATAATAAAGGGCATCATATCAAGTCTTTCCTTTATAGGAAGAATGACATTGGAACCTCCTTAAAGTAGGTTCCTAAGAATGACAATATTTTTAAGAAACCAACTAACAAGAAAGGACCCATTAAGAAATGGGTACTTAAAATGAAATAGTCTTTACTTGCAGGCATGCCTCACTATCTTTAAGAAAAAGAAATGATATATAGATAGTAGGTGCTCTAGGCATATGACTAGACATTTAAACCAATTCATAAAACTGCATGAGAGAGATGGCAATCATGTTACTTTTGGAGGTGATAAAAAAGGTCACATTACTGGGATTAGAAAAGTAGGAAGAGAAAAAGAAGCATTGAAGATGCGCTATATGTTAAAGGTCTCTTCCACAATCTTATCAGCATAAGTCAAAGCTGTGACAAAAGAAACATAGTCATCTTTGACTCAAAGGAATGCATTGTCCAACAAAAAGCTAATAGGAAGATACTTCTTCATGCTAATGGAGATGGTAATTGTTATACTATTGATTTAGAATGTGAACCTTTTTCATAGAAATGTTATCTGAGTAAATTTGAGAAAAGCTATTTGTGGCACAGATGCTTGGCTCATGTGAATAAAAGCTAAATTGAAAAACTTGTGCAAAATGATTTAGTCATTGGTTTACCACCCTTAAGTTTTGATAAAGAGAAAGTATGCCAAGCTTGTTACTTTGGAAAAAAAATTAAAACATCTTTTATGTCAAAAGATTTTATCTCTTTTGAAAAACCTCTGTAACTCTTGCATATGGATTTGGCGGGCCTTGTGAGAATAAAAAGTTTTGGTAAAAATCTCTACAGTTTAATTATTATTGATGATTACTCTAGATTTACCTGAACTTACTTTCTTAAGTTTGAGGATGAAACCTTTTAGGCCTTTAGTATATTTGGCAAAAAGGTAAAAAATGAGATAGGTCTTTCTATAGTATCCCTCAGGTCTGATCATGGAGGAGAATTTAAAAATAGTAACTTTAGGGACTTCTATGATGATAATGGAATTATTCTCAACTTCATTGCACTAAGGACTCCTCAACAAAATGGAGTGGTGGAAAGGAAGAACAGAGTACTCATTGAAGTGGCTAGAGCTATGCTTAGTGACAATGGCGTGTCATAGGTATTCTAGGCTGATGCCATAAGCACTGCCTGCTACAATATCAATAGAGCTTATACAAGGCCTAAACTTAACAAGACACTATATGAAACTCTACGGAGGAGAAAGTCAAACATATCTCATATCTATGTGTTTGGTAGCAAAGTGTTCATCCACAACAACAACAATAAGGAGAATTTAAGAAAAATTGATGCCAAATCAAATGTGGGAATATTTCTTAGATATTCCAATAGGAATAAATCCTATCATGTATTCAACCTTAGATCTAAGACTATAGAAGAATCAATACATGTAGTATTTGATGAATTTCCTATGGAAAAGAAGATCTCTAATGTTGATGATGTTACTGATAAGATAAATGATCTTTAACTAAAGTAGAACAACTAATAAAAAGTCTAAAAGAGAAATCTGAGACTCCAACTGAAGATAATGAAGTTGAGAAAATCCATTAACTAACTATGTAGAAAAGTAACAAAAATCATCCTTTGGATCAAGTCATTGGAGATGCCAATAAACTTGTTCATACCAGAAGTAAACTACAAAACATTACTGATCATTCAGCTTTTACTTTAAAAATAGAGCCAAAAATAGTTAAAGAAGCTCAATCTAACTCACACTAGATAGATGCAATGCAAGAAGAACTCAACCAGTTTAAAAAAAGCCAAGTATTAGACTTAGTGCCTAGACTTAAAAATCATTCAATAATTGGAACTAAGTAGGTCTTCAAAAACAAACTTGATGAAGGAGGCGCCATTGTTAGGAATAAAGGTCGACGAGTAGCTAAGGGATATAATCAAGAAGAAGGAATAGACTATAAAGAAACTTTTACTCTAGTTGTAAGGTTGGAAGCAATTCGCCTATTTCTAGCTTATGCATATGTGAAAAACATCAAGCTATATCAAATGGATGTAAAAAGGTGTATTTCTCAATAGGTACACCTTTAAAGAAGTGTATGTTGAACAAACACCTGGTTTTAAAGATCCTCAGAAATATAAAGCTATATTCAAACTGAAGAAAGATCTCTATAGACTCAAGCAAGCACCAGAGCTTGATATGACCAATTGAGTTCTTTTCTCTTAGAAAAAGGATTTAATTGAGGTGAAGTGATACTACCCTCTTTATAAAAATAAAAAAGGATCATTTGTTAGTTGTTGAAATTTATGTAGATGATATTATATTTAGTGCTATTGATGAATCTTTGTGTAAGGAATTTTCAGAATTAATGCACGAAGAATTTGAAATGTTCATTATAGGGGAACTGACATTCTTTTTGGGACTACAAATCAAGCATAATTATTTATTAGACTAAATATTAAGAAAGATGCTCAAAAAGTTTAGGATGGATCAAGTTAATGGAATTGATACTCCAATGAGCTCAACCATCAAAATGGATGAAGATGCTGCAAGAATAGAATATGATTGCAAATCATATAGATGGATGATTGGATCTCTTCTATATCTAACTGCAAGCCATCTAGATGTATCCATTAATATTGGTCTCTGTGCAAGGTTTCAATTAGCATTGAAAGACTCTCATGTGACAGCAATGAAAAGAATTTTTAAATATTTAAAAGATAGTAATTCTCTGGGTCTTTGGTATCTTAAAGGAGGAAATGAATTCTTAATTGGGTATTCTGATGCTAACTTTAGTAGATGCAAGACAGAAAGAAAAAGCACGAGTGGAACATGCCACTTTTTTAGGAATTACTCATTTCTTGGGCAAATAAGAAATAAAATATTGTCTCTTTATCATCAACTAAATTAGAATATATAGTTGTTGGTTTGTGTTGTTCTCAAATCTTATGGATGAAATAACAACTTAAATACTTTAGAATCAAGCCTAAGAATATTCCAATCAAGTATGACAATGCTACTACAATATGTTTGACTAAAAATGCAATCCATCATTCTCAAACCAAGCATATTGACATTCATCATCACTTTATTAGAGATTATGTTCAAAAGAAAGATGTCATAGTGGAATTTATTCCTAGTGATCTTCAATTTGTAATATCTTTACAAAAACTTTGGGAGTAAAGCAGTTTATATTCATAAGAAGAGAATTGAATTTGTTAAATCCCAATGAATTGTAAGCAAATCTATTCCCATTATTTATTGTAAGTTTATTAAAATCTGTATCTCAATCTAACTTAGGCATCGGAGTGTTATTGATACAAGTACAAGTCTTTGTTCAAAGAAATATTCTATTGGTGTTATAAAAATAAGTAACACTAGTGTTAGAACATCAACACGGTACTAATGGTTCTTCTAAGTAATTGTAGAATAATTGACTTTGATAGTAATACCGATGTTACATTGATCAACATCGATGCTATGAAAGATGAGTAAAGCCACTGCGAAGCCATCAACACCACTACCAAGAGATAAGTCTGACACTTCAAGATGACTTAGCATGGATAAGAACAAATTCAATTATGATTTCAAATGAGGTAACCATTGGACTTGTAGTTATTGAATTTAACACTGGTGCAATGGTGAGTGATGAACCCTTATTTGGTTTAGGTCATCAAATTTTTTACTAAAATGTAGAAGTGAGCATTCTAGGTCATCTCCCCAGAGAGCAATGCATAGAAATTTTTAATTCAAATGCCAACAAGTTAAAAGAATGGTGATATAATTCAGCTATGTCTAAAATGTAAAAATTAGATGTTTGTAATTTCTGATTGAAATGTGATGATGTGAATGAATGAGATGATGAGCTCAAGTTAGAATCCCTTGTGATAATTCTTAAATTCTAGATTTACAACCACTCATTTAATAACAATTAGCTTAATAAAGAATACTCTAAAACTTTCAAAGTGTTGTGAATCATTGAATCTAATGATCACTAAAGAATTTAAGCTAAGTGAATTGAAGTTAATAATGTGATTTAACCTTATTCATAGCCACTAAATTCAGACTAAATTAAGTGGTAGAAAAACCTCTCAAACTAAATTCATATAAACACATATGGATCTAGCTTGAAATATAAAGAAATCTGAACAAGAACATCAAGAACATATAAACACATTCAAGAACATTCAACTGAATTCATACATTCCACAACTAAAACGCAATATTAAATCTTAATTTAAAATCCACAACTTCAATCTAAACATGTAAATGAAATCAAAATCATCATCCAAACAGAACAATAATTTTGAAACCCTAAAAGAAGTAAAAGAAATTGTGGAATTGAAAATACAAATGAGGAATGAAAATATGAAAATCTTTAATCACAAGTTCATCTTCCTTGAAACTCAATAGAGAATCAGCCTTTCATGTTCTTCTTCTTCAAATGAATCAAACTTTGAACTTAAGATGCCATCTTGAATCTAAAAAATAAGGCTTGAAAAGGTGTGAATATATGGTGCTGGAATGATGAAGTATAAATCTAGAATTGAGATAGAAGAAGACAAAATTCTGGAATTGATGAAGCTGAAATGTGAATAAGAAGGAAATAAACTTGGAAATAAAGAATAAAGAAGAATCACGATGGAATGATGATGGATGTAGATTTGGACTGTAAAGAATAATGATGAACATTTGAAGTGAAAGATGGAGATGAGAGAAATGGATTTGGAAAGGTGGAGGGAAGATATGGACAAAAATTAAGAGAAAATGAAAGAAAATATGGCTGAAGAGAGAGAAAGAGAGTGGAATGTGAAGAAATGAATCTGAAATTGAAAAATAAAGGCTTATATAAGTGTGGATGGTGATAATACCAAAGCAAATCCATATTTAGAATGGTTAATTTCTAGCTAGTAAATGATATTAATTTGATTGGATCATAAGGTTGGAAATTAAATCAAATTGGCACCAAAGAGAGCTAAATCATGAGGCATAGGAAATGTGATTGAAGTGTAGAAAATGTGATCCTCTTTGACTTGTCTTCAACTACCACCTTATGCTCACAAATTCAGTACTTATGTCACGCAACATATGCTCCATTTAAGCTTTAAGATGATGTCATCCTATGCTTTCCATTGAATCAGACTTCATTCACATAACATGTACCCTTCTTTTCCTAATGATGATGTCATCCAATGCATTCTATTCTCTTTGGTTTGTATTTAATTAATTCTCCACTTAATTTTTGAAATTAACAAACCAATTCAGTATTAATTAAATCTAGAAGTGACACTGATAGAACACATTTGTTACCCACTTTTATTTTTCAATTAGGACCCTTTTATTAATGATTTATCACCTTCAAGTGCACACATTGTGTTAGATTTGAAATTTTGCCTTAGTTTATAGGTTCAGTACACTAAGGGCATTTTGGTTCAAAAAATAAATTTTGAGAAAATGTACAAGAAAAAATGAAAAAGTGCATTTTATATCTATTTTATGAGTGGTGAAATTAGATTTTTAAAATTTATTTTAGTTTGGGAGTAATTAAATAAAAAAGTCAATACTTCTTAAATGTTTTAGTTTGACTTAGTTTTTGCTTTGCCATTGTGTGAAAATTTTTATATAATTTTATAGAGCCTAAAACTTAGTTAATTTAATAAATTCTCCCATTTAATTATGAATTTAATTCTGGACATTAATTAGATTTTACCATATCACATGCCATTTACTTGAATTATGTGATTTATGTGACATAAGTGGCATGTGACTTATGCATCAATTGGGCAATTGAAGTCAACACTCCTTGAGGTTAATGGTTGAGAATTTGCACGTGAATTATGATTATTTTGAGAGATTAATTCAGCTTCCATGATGTGGATGAAACGAGAAATTACACACACATTGGAATCATCTACAAATCAATAAGAGGTTACCACCTTGCAAGTGTGACAAGGCTCCCATTTACATTTAATTTTTTTTTCCTTTTTTTCAATTAAGTTTTAGCTATGCCAAAACAGAATAAGCACGCCTTTCAGCTCCTAAAATTAGATCCAACACTCATCTCATTCATCTTCCACATTTTCTCTCTCTAGTTCATCTTGTTCTTCATTTGTCTCCACCTTCTCTCTACTTTCTTCATTTTTCCAGCACCCATAACTCCACATTTAGACATCAAACCTTCACAAAACCACCACCATTCCATCCTCTTACTTGGATGAACCTATCCCTACCACCTGCAAGGAGATTTAAAGCTTGATTCCACCATTTTCATAGAGCTCTACTTGGCTATGTCTAGTTCTTGGAGGAGTAAGATGGTTTTGATATTTTCTAGCTAAATTCTCCATGAAATCCTAGGGAGGAGTTGATGGAAGAGGAGTTTTGAAGCCTTCATCTGGCTAAGCTCAACTATTTCTTCATCTTGTTTCAATTTCATTAGAATACTATGACTATTGTTGATTGTGGTCTAATTTAACTTTAGTTTCATTGTTGGTTGTAATTGTTAGTAGTGAAACAAGATTTTTGACTTGAATTTCACTTCCTTTTGTTGCTGGAAATTTCTATCACTTAGTGATTTTACATTGTAATATGTGATTTCATTTAGTGAATGTCTTGTATTAGCCTAGCATGTAATTGTGTGGTGAATACTTGATAAGTTGCTTGAGTTTTCATAGTTTTAAACTTAGGTACAGTTTTGGCCAGTGGCAATGGGAATGAATTTTAACTAAACACTTGGTTAATTCTTGAGCTAAGCTAGTGAGGTTGCTTAAGGAGCTTGTAATAGCACTTAGGTAATTGAATTAGTGTGGCTATGTTGCTTGAGATAGTTGTCTTAAGTAAATGCATTTTTCAACCAAGGAAGAGAAGTTGAGTGAGCTACCATAATTAATTAGAAACCAGGATTCTTTCATTAGCAACACCCTAGGATTCCTACTTAAATTGAGAAGCCACTTCTTTCAAAATTAAGATTAGTTTTCTAGCTTAATTCACTAGATAATAAGGTTAGCAATTAGTTAATCAACTTTAGACTTTAGGTGATTTATTTTTACTAGATAACTTTTGAATTAGACTTAAAATCATTCCTTCAAAGATGACTTAGGGTTGGTCCTATATTGCAATAGGGTTATTTTTAGTTTAATTTTGAGAATAAGTAACAATTCCTATCAAAAATTTGGCACCGTTGTCGGGGAATGGTTTAAGTTTAATTCTAAGATTGTTTAGTGCTTAATTTACATTTTAGTGTTGCTAAAAAATTTGTGAAAAATTTTGTGTTTTGTTCTGTTTGGAAGGAAAAGAAAAAAAATTCGTGTAATTTTCGTTAGTTTGGTATAGAGCTGAAAATACTCTGTTTCTAGTGTCTCTATCTAAAATTAAAAAATTAACTGGGAATGAGTCTGAGGGAATTTGAACTTGAAAGTTATTTCATTGAAATTGCTATATCTTAGCTTCATTTTAAAATTAGTTTGGTCAACTTTGAATGTGAGAAGTGTCCTGTAGAAATTTTACAAGATAATAGGGTTCAGAGAGCCTTTACAGAGGACTCCAAAACCCTGTTTCAACTTTGAGTTAGCATATCTCCTCTCTCTGTATGTCCAAATTGATTAATTCTAGCTCATTTTTCTTATTATTATATTATATTTGTTTCTTATGTTTATAATTTTCTTCAATTTTTCCATTTTTCTATTTTAAAGTTTGTTAGAAACTCTGAAGGTCTTCTAGACGAAATCCTGTTTCTCCAGACCTGTGGACCAACTTGTGAAAAATTCTGGGATCGATTAGGAAGGTTTTGTGATCTGAAAGTTTTATATAATTTTCCTATATATCTCTTGTGTCTCTCATAAAATTTTAGAGGAATTTCTTATGTGGATCGGCTGCTAGAAAATTCACAAGTTCATTGTCTCTAGAGAGCTTACTGTGCGAATTCTAGAATTGTCAAAGCTTCTTGATTGAGCATTTCTAACTCTCTTTCTACATTCTCTTGATTTGTGTTTTCTTGCAATTTCACTCATACACTTGCATAGGATATCATATCATTTGAGCTTCCTTGGTCATTCCATCATTTTGAGCTTGCATTGTATCATTATTTGTGGATATAAGTTTCATTGTATTTTATGGCTTGGTTTCATCATCATGATTCATTCCAACCTAATTTGACATGCATTTTTTGCACTCCATCATCCATTTCAGCAACCTAACATTGATCAATATCCCATTTTCATAATCAATTTCAATATATAACTTTGATTGTCTACCTCCATATTATGATCATTCCATCCAAGTCACAATTATGAATTTTTCAATCCTATGAGTTTTGAATCCAATCTAAGCACTTATGTTGAGCATACACCACCCATTGACATTAAGCATCTAGAAAAAATATATGCACAAAGGGGTAAATTTTATTATGTGCATTGTGAGGCTACCTCCCACTTCTATTTGATTGTCCTATTCTAAAAGGATATTGTGAACCACATGGAGTAGCCCAAGCTCCACAAGAGAGCAATTATATGTTTCAAGTTGAAGATACACAAAAAGTTGCTCACGAAGCTATTGAGAACATAAATACACCTCAAGCTACTCAATCTCCAAAAGAGAAGGAGTCAATCCAACCCTTACTTCAAGAGGTAATTCTCTCCTATTCCTATTGAGGTTGATTCTTCTTCACATTTGACTTTATCTAATGATGAGCATAATAATTTAAATGATGATGACATAGATGAAGAAATTACAGTTGAATCACTTTGGATGTTTGAGCATGAATCATATTGTGAAAAAGTATACCCTTGGGAGAAAAACACTTTGAGTTCACATGATAATTCTCTTGATTTAAATTCAAATATCATTGAAAGTGTTGACTCTTCACTTAGCTTGAGTAAAAAAAAATGAGATGGATGTTGATGGGGGGGTGATGTATCTTGTGTGCATGAAATTCCAATTCCTTCTTGTGATATTGTTGATAGTACACATACACTTGTTTCTTCTAACCATGATGTGCTTGAGAAAGGTTGTTTACCTTCTTTTGTAGGTGAACAAGGCAATGTAGCCAAACCATCTATTGATTTTAATAGGGAACTTGCTCAACTTGAAGAGGCTAATGTACAAGGCTTACAAGAAATTGAGGACAAGTCACAAGAAGGAGAGAATTTGGAGGATTTAAAGCATGAGGAAATTGAAGTCAAAGTAAATGTTCTTAAAAATCCTAATAGTGAAAGCATCAAAAGAGCTAATGTTGAGGAATTTCCTCCACTTGAGCTTGATTCTAAGAGGTTTCCAAGCTATTGGAGGAAAATTCTACACTTGTGGTACCTTTGGCTGAGCACCCTATTGAAATACTTGAAGAGGCTGTGGCTCCTACTGAGGATTTGAACAAGGAATTGAAAATAACTCAAGATGACAAAGAGGTTGGAATTCAAGGAATTGATTTTACAAAGCCAAATGGTAATGAGAATAATTTTGATTTAATTCTTGATGATTTTGATGATGAGTTGGCTTTGTTTCATAGTACTTGTTCTAATTCCCTATTCACTTGTGATTATTCACATGATTTTCTATGCCCTATTTGTTTAGTTAATTAATTATCTGTGTTTGAAAAGAGTAGCACTCATTTACTTGATGAAATAATTGATGATGCATGTTTGTGTGAAATTAATCACGAGTGCACTTCTTTGGAACCCAATATGAGGAGGGTTCTTTGTTGATTTGATAGGTCTAAATGATGATGTGGCCAAGAACCCACATGTATTTAGAGGATTTATCATTGCAATGGAAGAGACCTTGGCTAATCATGAAGATAATCAATCACATGAAGTTATGGAAGATTCCACACCATACATCTTGGAGCCATTACAAATTGATCCTGAACCTTTACCTAAGATGCTTGGAATGAAGATGACAATGAGTAGATTTATGCTTCTCCTCAAGGATGAAAATTTCAACTTCAAGAGCTTGTAGAGATTTAAACTAGGTTGTATCTTCTTCACCCTTGCTCTTTACTTTACTTTGCTTTATGCTTTGATTTGTTGATTGAGTAAATTGCAAGTGTGGGGGAGATGAATATAGTAGGAAAAGGTAGAAATTCATTATTTTTGGTTGTTTGTTTGTTTGTTTTATTTTTTGTGTGTTGAAAAAAAATTCTGTACCACACTTTTATTATACATTCATTATTGATCTCACCTTATTTTATCACTAGTCTATGCATACATTGAGGACAATGCATAATTTAAGTGTAGGGGAGAGAAATAAAAATATTTTGTTTTGTTTTGGTTTGGTTTTTGGAAAAAATTTTGAAATTTTTTTTTAAATTGCTTTGCTTTATTTTGTTTTGTTTGAGGTTACTTAATGACTTAGCTCTTGAATGGATATTTTTGATGCTTGAGATGTGGTAATATTCATTTAATTTGCTTGAGATTAATTCTTGAGCTAAGCTAGTGAGGTTACCTAAGGAGCTTGTAATAGCACTTAGAGAATTGAATTAGTATGGCTAGGTTGCTTGAGATAGTTGTCTTAAGTGAATGCATTTTTTAGCTAAGGAAGAGAAGTTGAGTGAGCTGCCATAATTAATTAGAAGCTAGGATTCTTCCATTAGCAACACCCTAAGGTTCCTACTTAAATTGAGAAGCTACTTCTTTCAAAATTAGGATTAGTTTTATAGCTTAATTCACTAGATAATTAGGTTAGCAATTAATTAATCAACTTCAGACTTTAGGTAATTTATTTTACTAGATAACTTTTAAATTAAACATAAAATCATTCCTTGGGAGATGACTTAGGGTTGGCCCTATATTGTATTAGGGTTAGCTTTTGTTTAATTTTGAGGATAAGCGATAATTCCTATCAGACACCATTCAGCCCTTTCACATTCTTGACTCCTTCCAAGAATGTTGACTCAGTCATCTTGCTTATTGATCCAAAATTGCTCTTACAAAAATCTAAAAATAAAAGACACAAAACTAAATAAATTTTAAAAAGAGAATTAGAAAGGAAAGAAAAGTGAATTAAAGCCTAAAAATCTAATTTAGCATTTTCAAGTGTCAAAGTAACCATCAAATAGCATTATTAGGGTCTATGAAGTAAATATGTAAAAAACAACTAAAAACCAGGAGATAAACCCTAATATGTACTATTTGATGCTAAAAATTAAGTGTATATATGAAAATATTAGATAGATCAGTGAATTACATTGGTACTATATTTGTCTATATATATGCCGTGTGTGCTTTCTCGCTTTATTCATTCATTTGCCTTAAACTCGTAGGTGCTACTCTCTCTCTTTTATAACCTCTGTCTCCCTTTGAAGACTCAGAATGAAAAACTTATAGGAACAACTACTATTGAACCATCTCAACCAACTCCTAAAAGCCAAGAACAATTAGAAAGGCTCAAAGAACAATAAAGGGTGCTAAAGCTCTTTTACACTGAACTTGACTCAGTCTTCTCTGAAAGGATTCTTGAAGGTACACTTCCTACTCAACCTCTCTTTTGGAATGTTGAAGAACAAAGCAAGAGAAAGAGGAAGGGGAAGGAACCCATCATCGAAGCATTTGATGAAAGTGATGATTTTGCTAGGTTCTGCTATGACTCTTTATATACAAGACGAATTTTGAGTCTAGCCTTGAAAATGGCTAGAAAAGAAGTCAGCAAGTCCTGGATAGTAAATTTAACTAAACTTAAGGAAAAGGACTATAATGTTATTGAAATGATAAAGCTTTACAAGACCTTGTTGGAGCTAAACATAGTTGTGTGTCCAGAAGTAATTAGAGCATTCTATAGTTCTCTTTAAGTCTTACATGATGGTGAAGTACTCAGAGCAATAGTTAGAGGGAAAACCTTTAACATTATTGAAGAGTATCTGAGAACTCTTCTAAACTTTGCAACAAATGAAAAACTGATAAGGCTATTAGAATTGTCTTACGATAACCAATCATGTTCAAGACACTTGTGCCATCCTGGGAGGAAAGTTTTAGTTTAGTGGAGAAACCAAAATCAATACCAACACTTCATAGAGTAATCTACCACATTTTGTCAAGGTCGATTACCTATGAAAAGTCTGGTATCAACAAGTTTATCTCTAAAGATTTAAGGTTGGTGACCTTAATTAAAGAGTTCAAGCTGGATGTTGCCTCTATAATCTTTGAAAAAATCAAACATCTAGTTCAGCTAAGCAGAAAGAGAGATGGAAAGTATCTCATTTATTGAAATGTCTTTTCTAAAATTTTAGAGGATCAAAAGATTAGGTACCAAGAAGGAAATGATGTTCTGGGACATAAGGAGATCAACTTTGAAGAAAATGGAGATTATAAAAGAGAAAGAAGGAGGAGTTAAAGTTCAAGCAAAAGCTCAAGTAGTTGACAGTCCCAGTGCTCAAGTCAAACAAGAATCTTAACTTTCTCAGAATGATTCATATGTTCCATCACCAATTTTAGGAGGTGTATACCTAGATTCAGATATAGTAAAGTGATTTAATAGAAGATTCAAGATACTAGATGAGCTCTTTACCCTGTGTCTTGAAAGACAAGCTAAAAATTTTGATATGAAACTAAAGAAAGCTTTGAAGAGATTAGGGAAGAGTTTAAGGAAGAACTTGCCTAACTCAAAGCTCAAGTTATTGTAAATGCCCAAAGAGGGGGGGTGAATTGGGCTAATTGAAAATTTAAATGAAATGCAGTAACAATAAGTGAGATAAAGGACAAAATCACTAATCATGAGAGTTAGACGAGTAGAGTTTGACACAAGTGATTTATTCTAGTTCAATTTCTACCACTTAAGTTTACGTCCAGTCCCCAAGAACCTCATGAGATTTGCAACTATACTACCAAGATTAATTTGGGCTCTTGGTTACCTCAGTACATAAACAAACTTCTTAATAAGTCTGAAACACTCCCCCTTATAAAGGTAATGATAGATCCACTTATGCTCCCCAAGCTTAAGTTTCTCTATTTTGAAGATGTAAAATAAGGATAAACAGAGTAAGTTCAAGAATGAACTACTACTACTTTTAAACTCTTTTTTATAATAGATGTATAATCAATGGAGCTTTCTAATAATAGATTATATACAGAAGGTAGGTAAGCTTTGATGCTCAAATAAATATAGAATGTTCATGTTGTTCTTGTTGTTCTACTCTTTCTTTAGGCTTCATAAATGAGTCTATTTATAGTTGAGGATCATAAATGATCTGTTAGACTCATAAATTTTTTTTGTTAGATGTTGCTTGTGGTTTGTTTCTTTCTTGGTTTGTGTTTCCTCTAATATCTAATCTCTTTTAAGATTTTCTGGTAGATTAGGCAATGTAACAGTGCTTTATGATAGAGACTTCCCCTTTTGTACATAACAGCTAAAAACATTAAATGCTTATGATAAAAGTGATTGAAACTTATACATTTTGGTATAACAAAAAGAAAGCTTAGTGACAAATTAAACAAAAGCAACCAAAATAATTTTAAGGAAATAATTGTATTTAAATATCATTTGAAAAAGATATAGAGTGAACACAATTGATTTTGGATGAAAAAAAGGATTAAAAGATGAGTTCAGATGACCTTTGAAAGAGATACAAAAAACAGAGTATAAAGATTCATAGTAGTATCAGTGTTACTATGTTTTAGCACCAATGTTACAATGATGAGTAGACACAGAAGGAAGGTCACAGCATAGGTGTTTTCTTATAATACCGGTGTAATCTAATGAGTAAAAGATGAAGATTTTTGATATTTTTGGAAGAAGAATTAGAATATTTTTAAAAAGATTATTTAGCACCGGTGTTAAAAGAAAATAACATAGAAGTAACATATCAATCACATCTCTTCGTGGGACAGAAGAAAGGATAGTACCAGTATTGAGGTGTTGGCAAGCATAGGTATTGCAAAAACCTAACAAAACTTAGTATAGATGCTAACCAAGTAACATAATTGTTGACTTAATTCAACCAAAGATAAATGAAGAAAAAGACTAATGATGAAAAGATAATACCGGTGTAAGGAAAAAGATTAAAATAAGAGAGACTCAATTGCACAGGTGTAAAGGGATAACACCGGTGTTATTATAGGTAGGACTGGTGTTATGAGAAACACGAAACAATATAATAGTGAAGATAATAGAGGTAACACTAATGTTAAGGCTTCTAGTACGATGTTATCAATACCTAGAAATATTTTTGAACAAGACAACTTCAAGCATAAGGATTATAGTTAAGTCAAATACTTAACTAATAAGATAACTTACCTTCTATTACATATAAGACTCTCACTTAGTCAGATTTAACATTAAGCCAATTATCTTGGTTTTAGTTAAGAAAGCCTGAAACACACAAAAATGTCTCTTTATTTTGTAATCATCAAAACCAGGGTTCAACGTTTCTTCCTTTTTTTGTTGATGACAAAACTCCAATGCAAAATGTTAGTTTTTGGAGAGACTTTGGTCTCTACTTATTAAAAGAGACAAACATAAATTAAAATAGAAGAAATGCACATTATATATATATATATATATTTTCAAAAGATGATACAAATTATTAGAGAAAGTTAAATTAGATAACAAGCAAACACTCAAACAACCAGTCAGTTCACTTCCTAAAGACAGTACTAAAGAAATTCATTAACTCATGGAATTTCTTGGTAGTAGGAGATGAAGTTTTTGGGTTTTTAAAGGGTTAAGATGATTGAGGTTCAGAGGGTTTGGATAAGGATTGAGGCTTAGAAGACACTAAAGACTTTGCTCTAAATCTACTAAGTTTAGGCAATGCACTTCTTGGTCTTCTCATAATAGGTTGACACTTATGCTTGCCACTTCTCAAATCTTCAACCATATGCTTGTCTAACCCACTATCTTAAGTCTTACAGTGAACCTTGCTATGTGCCTTGTTTTCTAACTTTACATCATTAATCTTCCCCCTTTTTTGTCATCAGTAGAAGACTTGGATAGATTAATAAGGACAAAGGTTAGAGCAAGGCCATTTTGTGAGTACCCTATTCTTCCTTTCTACCACTCTATTTTGTTGAGAAGTTCTTGGTGTAGAGAAGTTGTGATTGATTCCATTTTCATCGTAATAGTTCATGAAGTTACCATTTTCAAATTCTCCTCCATGATCAGACCTAAATGACACTACTGAATTAACCTTCTCATTTTGAATTTTTGGCAAATATACTAAAGGCATAAAAAGTTTCATCTTTAGACTTAAGAAAGCAAGTTCAGGTAAATCTAGAGTAATCATCAACAATAACTAAAGTATAGAGATTTTCACTAAAACTTTTTGATCTCACAAGACCCACCAAATCTATATACAAGAGTTGAAGAGGTTTTTCAGATGAAATGAAATCTTTTTACTTAAATGATGTTTTAGTTTGCTTTTCAAATTAACAAGCTTGGCAAACTTTTTCTTTGTCAAAGCTTAAGGGTGTAAGCGAATAACTAAATCATTTTGCTAAAGTTTTTCAATCTATTTTTGTTCACATGAGCCAAGCATCTATGCCACAAATAGCTTTCCTCAAATTTACTTAGAAAACAAGTTTGAGAAAGAGGTTTACAATCTAAATCAATAGTACAACAATTACTATCTCTGTTAGCATAAAGAAGTATCTTTCTATTAGCTTTGCATTGGACAATGTGTTTCTTTTTGTGAAAGAGCTTAGGAAAATTCTATACTAAATACACTCCCTAACAATAAATTTTAGGTTCTAATTAATTATAAATAATTAGAAAGACAAAGAGATAGCTTTGCATATGTGTAGGGTTGGAGTTGAAATCCAAGTAATTAAATGTGTTGAAGAAAATTAGAGTAAAGCTAAGGCCATTTATGATTATCTCAATTCTCATGTTTCAAAATGGCAAAAAAGAAAAACCTATAGTCTTACTATATTGAGATGGGTAGGGCATTATGAAAGAAGAAGTTAGGAACAAGAGTCATCTCTTCTAAGTAATGAAACAAAACTCCTTATAATATTTAAGAAGAAAAAACTTTTATCATGAAAATAAAAATGATAAAATGGCAAGTGATGGGAATGTATTAAAGATATCTTCAAGTTGAGCACCTACTTTTATGTTTATATTATACTTTTCAATTTGCATTTCAAATATGTACATATGTGTTTATCATGAGAATAATGAGGTAGTTTTAAATGTCATTTGATTATATGTTTTAATGTGCATGTTGTATGCTTCATTTGAGTGGGAGCTCTTAGAAAATGAGTTTCCTAAGAGTCATAGAAGAAAATTTATTTTGAAGTACTTGTGTAAATTTCTTAATAGATATTAGTGGAATTCCTAGAATTTATGTAATATGAGGTACAAATGTAATATCCTGATTATGGACCTAATGGTGTCATTTTTATTCTACTTAAGAATAATATAAGTATATGACATTGTATGCTTTACTGTGCCATATTGCTATTGCTGGGAGGTACATGGCTTGGAAAAAGAAAAAGAAAAAAAGCACGAATTACTTTATGAAGTACAATGGCTGATGATCTAATGTGCAAGCATAATAAATATATCACTACTTAGGCTATGTGGATCACACTAATGGATAAGTTTGGAGGTACTTCCATTACCAAACTAGGAAGATTGACAATTAAGTTTGATACCTTTAAGTTGAGGCCTAATACTCCTATGATAAAGCATCTACAAGAGATGGCTAACATGATCCAGTAATTGAAATAAGCTAGGCATGTATTGTTTGATGAATAGCAAGTTCAAGCTATAATAAGATATCTTCCTCTTAGCTGGGAGTACATGAAAGTAAATATGACCATAATGAGAATGTCATCACTTTTGGCAATATAGAAAAACATATAGACCTTGAGGTTTATAAATCTCTAAAAAGACATATATAATTGAGGGAGTTAATCCTTCTGGCAAGAAGGATAAGAAGGATGGCTTGTTTTTAAAGAATGAGACGTCATTCAAGAAGAAGGGTAAGAAAGGTGGAAAAAATTTTTGATGTGACCATGGTTAGATGCTATACCTATCACAAAATGGGCCCTTTTATAAGGGATTGTCTTGAGAAAAATAAACAAGATAAGGTACTGAGAATTGAGTCAATTCACATATTTCATATGTGACTAGTACTTTATTTTTCTAACAAAACTTGTTTATTCTTCTTGAATTGTAGACTTAGGCTCTACGGGAAAAAATGAAGAGGGATTGAGTATTTTTCATAGATACTTTCAATTGCTGAATTAAAAGCACGTGGCTTTATATTGGCAACAAGGCAAAATCAAGAAATTTGCGTTACATAATGGAAGAGATCAAGACTCTTTATAGTTTCTTTTAAGCATCAAAATACTAATAGAACTTTGTTTTAATTTTTTTGATGAATTTATTGTGAACTTTTATGATAAAGTTTTAGGTATTACAAAATGAACAATTTAATTTTTTGTTCAATTTTTTCTTTCAATCAAGTTCTTTAGATATAGTTGGCAACAATCATTTCATGATTGTTTTAATATTTTTTTTAACCTTAATATTGATATGAGAAATTAACATGCTAGACTAGGATGTATAAATTAGAAAGAATGAGTAAAGCTAGCAAAATAAGAATGTTAGGCTCAATTTCTAATGTGAAAATGTCCTTGTGTAAAAACTATCTAGCCAATAAAGTAATGAGAAATGCTTTTGGATGAGGAAATGAAAGTAAAATATCCATTACAATTCTTCCATTTTAATTTATGTGATGTTTTAAGTGTGAGGGAAAATCACAGAGTTTGGTAACTTATGATAATATTGATGATATGGTAATGTATATTGATTTCACAAATCTAAAACTTTTAAAGTTCTTTAGATAGTACCTATATGATGTTCAAATCAAATGAATATGTAATTGTTAATAGTGATAGAGGTCATGAAAATTTATTTAGTCAATTAAAACAACTTTGTGAAAATGATAGAGATAATTAAGTGGTTAAATATTTCAAACATTCTACAATAGAGTGGAGTTGGAAAAATAAAATATCGTTAGAAATCGTTAAGTTCATTGTGGCACATAAAGTTCATGTTAGGGTACTTGATTAATAGCTACCATCAAACATAACCATATACCCTTAAATTTAATCATACCCATTAAATCATAAGTTTCCTAATTAGGAATTCTTAGTATTTTCAAGGGTAATTTTGTCATTTAGATAAATTATTGATTAATGAGGTTTATGGGAGACTATATAGTTTTAGATCCTAGATAGCCTTAAAAGAGGGCTAGGTTAATGTCTAACCGAACCATGGCACGGAAGGGAGTTTAAATTTTGGTGTGGCTTTCTACGCCATGCACCACGATAGGCATGTCAATGCACTGTGAAGAGAGTGTTTTCAGCACTTATCAAACATGAAAATAGACTAGAAACAGAAGAAAGAAAAAAGAGATAAAGAGAGAACGATGGAGAGAGTGTTTTCTGCTAGGGCATGATCCCTAAGCCATGTTGGGACTATTTGGAGCTTAAATCACCATTGAGTAAGTTCCACATCCCTCTCTTTCCCTATTTTTGCAAAATTTTTGGCTTAAGTGGTAGTGTGGGGCTTAATCTTAGTTCTTTGGGATTAGATCGAATTTATTTGTTTATTTAAGGTCTTAGGAAGTTGAATCAAGCTTACCATAGTTTATGAGTTTTATGATGACTGAGAACTTTTGTTGAGGGTTTGGACAAGCCCTAGGCATAATCTGGAGGTTTTGAGACAATATGGGCTATTGGTTAGTGATTTTAATATTGAGATGTTTAATAGGATGGTTAGAGTGTTTGGAAATGGTTAATGTTGTTAGAAAAGGAATTTAGATATTTTAGATACTTAGAAAATCAGGGTTTATCTGGAATGATAATTGATGATTGTTACTTGATTTGTAG